>NC_056741.1:1680180336-1680480336 GCF_019279795.1 Protopterus annectens
AAAAATCTTTTAGATTAATTATGTAGATCCTTCATAAGATAGAAAGGCATTTGTTGACTTGTTCTCATAAAATATGCTTCTTTTTATATAATCTTTAATATCTGTGAGAGGTGTAAATATATAAATATATGCAGAGTGAGACAAAACTGTTTGCAACAGCCCCCCTTGTGAGCACACATGCACACACACACACACACACACACACAGTTAACACTACATATATAAAGGTGTTGAATGCCACTCTCATAACCCAGACACCATAAAGTGTCAACGCTAGTGATCCATGTGGCTTCTTGTCTCTACAGAGGATATGACTGTGCTCCTCAGGCATTTTCACTGCACACTACATCTCAAGAGAGGCAAGCCAGCTAAGCCGTGCCCCCCCCTCCAAATGCCAACTCCAGCAAGTGCCCTTGCATCTAATTGAACTCTGGTCAACTGGATTATACTCAGGGCTTTTGTTCTTTATGCCATTGGACCTGACTGGTTTCTAGGTTTTTGATAGGTTTGCCTTTACAGAAACATAATTTAATGATCCAAACAGAAATTCAGGGTACATCACTTTTCAGTCTGCCTAAAAGACTAAAACCAATGAAACAGATCAGGATTTGAAAATGTTGATATAGTAATTAATGTCAGTGGTACTAAGTATAATATTACAGGAGTCTGACGTGTGCTAACCATGTCTCCTGCAGAGCATGATCATTTCTAATTAATGTCAGTGGTACTAAGTATAATATTACAGGAGTCTGACGTGTGCTAACCATGTCTCCTGCACAGCATGATCATTTCTAATTAATGTCAGTGGTACTAAGTATAATATTACAGGAGTCTGACGTGTGCTAACCATGTCTCCTGCAGAGCATGATCATTTCTAATTAATGTCAGTGGTACTAAGTATAATATTACAGGAGTCTGACGTGTGCTAACCATGTCTCCTGCACAGCATGATCATTTCTAATTAATGTCAGTGGTACTAAGTATAATATTACAGGAGTCTGACGTGTGCTAACCGTGTCTCCTGCAGAGCATGATCATTTCTAATTAATGTCAGTGGTACTAAGTATAATATTACAGGAGTCTGACGTGTGCTAACCGTGTCTCCTGCAGAGCATGATCATTTCTAATTAATGTCAGTGGTACTAAGTATAATATTACAGGAGTCTGACGTGTGCTAACCGTGTCTCCTGCAGAGCATGATCATTTCTAATTAATGTCAGTGGTACTAAGTATAATATTACAGGAGTCTGACGTATGCTAACCATGTCTCCTGCAGAGCATGATCATTTCTAATTAATGTCAGTGGTACTAAGTATAATATTACAGGAGTCTGACGTGTGCTAACCGTGTCTCCTGCACAGCATGATCATTTCTAATTAATGTCAGTGGTACTAAGTATAATATTACAGGAGTCTGACGTATGCTAACCATGTCTCCTGCAGAGCATGATCATTTCTAATTAATGTCAGTGGTACTAAGTATAATATTACAGGAGTCTGACGTGTGCTAACCGTGTCTCCTGCAGAGCATGATCATTTCTAATTAATGTCAGTGGTACTAAGTATAATATTACAGGAGTCTGACGTGTGCTAACCATGTCTCCTGCAGAGCATGATCATTTCTAATTAATGTCAGTGGTACTAAGTGTAATATTACAGGAGTCTGACGTGTGTAACCATGTCTCCTGCAGAGCATGATCATTTCTAATTAATGTCAGTGGTACTAAGTATAATATTACAGGAGTCTGACGTGTGCTAACCGTGTCTCCTGCAGAGCATGATCATTTCTAATTAATGTCAGTGGTACTAAGTATAATATTACAGGAGTCTGACGTGTGCTAACCGTGTCTCCTGCACAGCATGATCATTTCTAATTAATGTCAGTGGTACTAAGTATAATATTACAGGAGTCTGACGTCTGCTAACCGTGTCTCCTGCAGAGCATGATCATTTCTAATTAATGTCAGTGGTACTAAGTATAATATTACAGGAGTCTGACGTGTGCTAACCGTGTCTCCTGCAGAGCATGATCATTTCTAATTAATGTCAGTGGTACTAAGTATAATATTACAGGAGTCTGACGTGTGCTAACCATGTCTCCTGCAGAGCATGATCATTTCTAATTAATGTCAGTGGTACTAAGTATAATATTACAGGAATCTGATGTGTGCTAACCATGTCTCCTGCACAGCATGATCATTTCTAATTAATGTCAGTAGTACTAAGTATAATATTACAGGAGTCTGACGTGTGCTAACCATGTCTCCTGCAGAGCATGATCATTTCTAATTAATGTCAGTGGTACTAAGTATAATATTACAGGAGTCTGACGTGTGCTAACCATGTCTCCTGCAGAGCATGATCATTTCTAATTAATGTCAGTGGTACTAAGTATAATATTACAGGAGTCTGACGTGTGCTAACCATGTCTCCTGCAGAGCATGATCATTTCTAATTAATGTCAGTGGTACTAAGTATAATATTACAGGAGTCTGACGTGTGCTAACCATGTCTCCTGCAGAGCATGATCATTTCTAATTAATGTCAGTGGTACTAAGTGTAATATTACAGGAGTCTGACGTGTGTAACCATGTCTCCTGCAGAGCATGATCATTTCTAATTAATGTCAGTGGTACTAAGTATAATATTACAGGAATCTGACGTGTGCTAACCATGTCTCCTGCAGAGCATGATCATTTCTAATTAATGTCAGTGGTACTAAGTATAATATTATAGGAATCTGACGTGTGCTAACCGTGTCTCCTGCAGAGCATGATCATTTCTAATTAATGTCAGTGGTACTAAGTATAATATTACAGGAATCTGATGTGTGCTAACCATGTCTCCTGCACAGCATGATCATTTCTAATTAATGTCAGTGGTACTAAGTATAATATTACAGGAATCTGATGTGTGCTAACCGTGTCTCCTGCAGAGCATGATCATTTCTAATTAATGTCAGTGGTACTAAGTATAATATTACAGGAATCTGACGTGTGCTAACCATGTCTCCTGCACAGCATGATCATTTCTAATTAATGTCAGTGGTACTAAGTATAATATTACAGGAGTCTGACGTGTGCTAACCGTGTCTCCTGCAGAGCATGATCATTTCTAATTAATGTCAGTGGTACTAAGTATAATATTACAGGAGTCTGACGTGTGCTAACCATGTCTCCTGCAGAGCATGATTATTTCTAATTAATGTCAGTGGTACTAAGTATAATATTACAGGAGTCTGACGTGTGCTAACCGTGTCTCCTGCAGAGCATGATCATTTCTAATTAATGTCAGTGGTACTAAGTATAATATTACAGGAGTCTGACGTGTGCTAACCATGTCTCCTGCAGAGCATGATCATTTCTAATTAATGTCAGTGGTACTAAGTATAATATTACAGGAGTCTGATGTATGCTAACCATGTCTCCTGCAGAGCATGATCATTTCTAATTAATGTCAGTGGTACTAAGTATAATATTACAGGAGTCTGACGTGTGCTAACCGTGTCTCCTGCACAGCATGATCATTTCTAATTAATGTCAGTGGTACTAAGTATAATATTACAGGAGTCTGACGTATGCTAACCATGTCTCCTGCAGAGCATGATCATTTCTAATTAATGTCAGTGGTACTAAGTATAATATTACAGGAGTCTGACGTGTGCTAACCATGTCTCCTGCAGAGCATGATCATTTCTAATTAATGTCAGTGGTACTAAGTATAATATTACAGGAGTCTGACGTGTGCTAACCATGTCTCCTGCAGAGCATGATCATTTCTAATTAATGTCAGTGGTACTAAGTATAATATTACAGGAGTCTGACGTGTGCTAACCATGTCTCCTGCAGAGCATGATCATTTCTAATTAATGTCAGTGGTACTAAGTATAATATTACAGGAATCTGACGTGTGCTAACCATGCCTCCTGCACAGCATGATCATTTCCTAAATTTGCCAACTGGATGTAAAAATAAAATACAATCCTTGAGTGGGATTTTAACTATCCGTACTCTGACTGGCTAAACTATTCAGCATCAGATATGTCAAATATTACATGCGTATGTTAATCAAAACAGCTTGGAATTTATAGTATGAAATCCAGCTGGAGGCATCAATATCTTTGATACTATGGTAACAAAGCTAAGATTTTTCTGCTTCCTATCCATAGGCAGATTGTGGTTCTTTTATATTTAATTCATTAATAAATAACGCATCCTTCCCAAATCATAACAATGGAAAAATGCTATGAAATAATTGACATACTTATCAAAACAGACTGAGATAGTGCCCTTAGTGACCCAGATGTATCTAGTCAAGATTGTATCAGTGAATTCTGTGATATTAACTTTTTGCATTCATTATCACCTTTTGGAAAGACACAGATAATTCAACAATAACAAAAAAAGACAGAAAAAGTTACTACAACTGTTACTACAACTGTTTCAAAAATTACCCTGGTAATAAAAGCACATCTAAGTTATATGAGCGACAGTGACTACCTGCTTTCTTATCAAATATTTCTTCTCCACATATGAACTTATCTTGGTTTCAACAATTGAATGCAGTAGAAAGCTATTCTTTATTTACCTCAGAAAACTAAAAGGGAAGATTTGTAAATGTCATATGTCATGTATGACAAGTGAGTCACAGTACACTACAAACGTCACAGTAAGTAATGATATATGTCAAAGTGCTACAAAAACAAGGAGGCACTACTTAAAAGAATGACAAGTGTGATACCTGCTGCCATAAGTATTAACACTCAAGTTCCATGGGAGCAGAGCAACATTACTGGTGGTTTGTTACACAGAATCTGGGAAAACGTTACTAAATCTCTTCATTAGATGCCTAGCATCATGTTGCTATGGTGACAGGAGTGTCTCCAAAATGATACAAGAGACCTACTTTTGTTAACATGTTATGGGGATATATTGCATTGTGAACCCTGTGGCATTCTTTGAAGAGGTAGGAGAAGCACCTGGTGATGTGCTAACAATGCATGTTGCCTATCTTGCCTTTGCATTTAGCACTGTTCCACATGACTGAATAATTGGCTAATTAAAAGTATTTAATATCAAGTCATACCTAATTTGCTTGACAAAAATATGATAAAGTCAATTAAAATTATGCCCAAATTTCCAAGTGTCTTTCATGTGCACAGACATGTCGAACCAACACCCAGGCATTCCCATATTCTAGCACCAGAAATCTGATTGAGCAACAGAACACCAAAAAGGCAGGTCAGATGCTTACTTGTTATCCACAGGTGGGAGGTTGCAATTGGTGTTGGAGTGGGCTATGTAAAATTACCACTTCTTTTTGGCCTATTTATCTTAGAAGTGAGAAATGGACTGTGGCTAAACAAATATGCTGCTGACTGCAATTAGGGTACCATAATTACATCAGTGAAAGATGGTAAAGGTTTTGCATATCCTGTACAAAATATATACACCTAGTGCAGTAGTACTGAACCTGCCTTTAATGTCACTACGAGTACTTTCATGAGATGTAGTAAAAAGAACATGAATTATGGCTACAGAATAATTTGTCACGTCATAGAAATGACACAGTCATTGAAGAGCTAGGGACAGTAGTAAAAAGCAATTTAATGTTTGAATAATATGTATTTGCCAAAGTTAGAAAAGTACTGTTAGCCATCTTAACCCACAGACTGTGTTTAGCCACTTTAGGAAAATCATGGTGTCGGTAAACAGTAATACGGCATATTATTGAATACAGTGCTGCAGCCTATAATCTTTAAACAAACCACCTAAAACACCTTAAAATGGTACATCTCCTTACTACAAAAGTAATAGGGTTGAAAACTTGAACTATTCAGAAATGCTTTGAAGTGTCATTATAATTATTTTTATAATAGGTTACTTAGAGGTGACCTCTACTTGATCTTTAAGGCAGTATATGATCCAGTTCTGTTTGAAAGTATATAGATTGAAGGCATCACCGAGAGGAGTAGCACCACATCAAGAAGCCTAGGGCATAGCAAATGACTGTAACTAAGGAAATGATTCTTTTGAGCTGGGACACGGGATCTGAATTGCCTAGATATAGTAAGGCTTTACTAAGTTTAATGCTATTATTTATTTATTTATTTTACATTTGTTGACCGGGCTAGTCTAACTGGATATATGTCCATTTTGAGTAGAGGCCCAGGGAGAAAAGCTCCGAGGAAGCACAAAAATATAATCACATATACAAAGATTAATTCCATGTTAAAGATCAGGAATAATCTCAGAGTTCCAGGGAGATAAGCTCTGAGGAAGCACAAATATAATAACATATACAAGATTAAATTCATGTTAAACATTGCTAGAAAAAAAAGACAAGGAATAATCTCAGTGGTCGTTTGTTCTTAGTGTAGTGCTAAGTAAAAAACACTTAACATAATAAAGATGTAGTTGCAATATAACATGTAAAGGATAGCAGCTGAGTTAGATAAGTCATTAGTAAGCAGGTTGGCATAAAGAAGGACAACAAAATTATGAGCTGCAATATTCAGAATATGTGTTAAAACAGGTTTAATTAAAGAAGTTTTGAGGAGATAATAAGAAAAGATCTAGAAAGGAATAAGTTTGTTGTTACTAAGAAAAGGAACAAGAATATAGAAAAGAGGAGCGTAGGTAGATCCAAGGAAGAAAGGTAATAGATCAGTCAGGTTTAGTGCAAGGGCACAACCAGTGTGTTCTGAGAAAAAGTTTCAGTTTGTTTTTGAAGAGTGATAATGAGGGAACAGAGGAAAGTTCAGTAGGAAGAAGGTTCCAGGATTTTCCAGAAGTATTACAGGAAAGAGAGTCTCCAGCCCTGTTATTAGATTTACAAATATTTACCAGAAGTCTTTGTGATGAATGTAAGGTCTTAAGATTGTTGTATGGGACAATGAGGGTGGATAGTATAGGGGTATCCATAGGATGGTAGAGGGTTTTGTGGGCAATGGTAAGTTGGTGGAATTTAAGCTGATTTTGTAATTCAAGCCATCCTAGTTGCTTTAGGTTAATACAGTGGTGGGTTCTGAAAGGGTTTCCTGTGGCAAATCTGACTATGCTATTGTAGGCACTTTCCATGTTATTAAGGTTGATTTTAGAGAGGTTAGTCTATATGGGTGAGGCATAGAGGAGAGTAGAAATTAGGTGAGTGTGAGCAATAGTTATTCTTGCTGCAGGAGAGAGAAAGGGTTTGATTCTGTAGAGAGAGCCCAGTTTTCTGTTAACAGATTTTAAGGTATTATTAATATGGGTGTCAAAGTTAAGGTTGTTATCTATGGTGATACCAAGTAGTTTGGTAGTTGAGTCTGGGGATATAAGAGTGCTGTTACTGGATGTTACTGTGAGGTTTATTGGGGGGACTTACTAGTAGGAGTGAAAAGGAGGAGTTTAGTTTTTTGGGGTTTAGTAGGAGACAGCATTGAGTAAACCATAGTTCAACTGTGTTAAAGACCTTTTGGGTGAGGGAGTAAAGCTCAGATATGGATGTGGTTGAGCATATAAGTGTCAAATCATCTGCATATTGTATGCATGTAGCTTGGGGGATTGCTAGGTGAAGGTTGTTGATAAATATAGAAAATAGGAGGGGTCCTAATATGGACCCTTATGTTAATGGGTAGATGGGTAGATAGAATATTATGTCAAAGCACGGCCTGTTGTCTGTTTTCTAGATAGGACTGGAACCATTTTATAGCAAATGCATCTAGTGACAGAGATTTGAGGCTATTTATAAGTATTTGGTGATTTACCATATCGAACACCTTAGACAAATCTATAAACAGTGCAGAGGAAAGCCTATTAAGGTTACGGTTTTTGTTGATACAGTGAGTGAAGGAAAGAAGGGCAGTAGTAGTGCTGTGGGAAGGTCTGAAACCATGTTGTGAGTTGGAAAGTAAGTTATATTGGATTAGGTGGTCTAGCAATTGTTTATGGGTGCATTTTTCCTTGATCTTAGCTAGGGGAGACAGAAGGGCAATGGGACGGTAGTTGGAGAGTTCAGTGGAGTTACCTCCCTTATGAAGGGGAATAATATGGGAGACCTTGCATATGCTTGGGATGTGTCCTTCAGTGATAGTTCTATTAATATGAATGGAAATGGGGTAGGCAATAGATTTGGCTGCCTTTTGTAGGTATTCAGCGGGAATCATGTCAGCTGAAGGGGTACATGGTTTGAGCTTTTGGATGAGGGCTAGAATGTATGTAGTTGGTACTGGTTGGAAGAGAAAAGGAGGGGGTGGGTTAGTGATATAGTTGGATATAGGTAAGTCCTGAGTAGATAGCTGATTAGTAAGATTTTGAATGGCCTCAGTGAAATAGGTATTAATGGTATTAGCAGTCTGTTTCAGATTCTCTTGTTCTGTATCTTGTGGGTTTGGTGTGATGGATTGACCTGGGTGCAATAATTGATTAATACTTGCCCAGAACTTTTGTGATTGATTATGGTGGGTCTGTTGGAATTGTAAGTAGTAGTTACTTTTGTCAAGACTGCACTGCTTTTTTAGTTTAGTTTCTTAGTTGCCTGAAGTTTTGCTGATCTACTCGGTTTTTAGTTGATCTTGATGTGTTCCAGTATTTATTTCTGAGCTTGATTTTTTGCCTGGTTTCTTTTGAAAGCCATGGAGCAGATTTAGTTCTCATTCTTATAGAGCACATTGGGGCGTGGTGGTCTAGAATGGATAAGAAGTTAAAGTAATTGACAGCTTCCTCCAGTGGGAGGTATTTTAAGGGAGACCAGTTGCATGTTCTTAGTTCCCTTTGGAAGAGATCGGGGTTAAAGTTTTTCTTGGTTCTAATTGTTCTAGATATGGTTGGGTTGGGTAGGTTGGTTTTATACCTGATGATGTAGGTTAGTGAGTGGTCACTTACATCATCTGGGAGGGTACTAAATTCATATGTCTGGAGATGACTATTTGTGAGTATCCAGTCTAAGATACTTTCTTTATTATTAGGCTTGTGTATCCTGGTAGTGGCAGTAATGGTTTGTGAAAAACCAAAAAGGTTTATATGGCTTGTAGGGTTTAAAACATTTCCAATCAATGTTAAAATAACCTAGGATGATGGTTTCTTGAGGTAAATTATGAGATAGGCAACAGAGGATATTTTCTATTGTTGTAATATTATTACCAGGAGGGAGATAGGTACAGATAATAAAAATGGATTTGACTTTGTTAAGTTGGAGCTTGGTAATAAGAATTTCAGCGTTGGAGACTTGAGGTGGTAACAAGTTGTAGGTAGTAATCTGTAGGCTGGATTTAAAAAGGATTGCTACACCGCCACCCTTTTTGGTTGTATGGTCAAGTCGCAAAATATTATAACCAGGTGGGATGATTTCATTGTCTTTAGCTGAAGGTTTTAACCAAGTTATTGTTAAAGAAAGAATGTCGAAGGAGTAGACATCTAGAAGAGCGTGGAGTTGTGTAACTTTGTTATTAAGGCTACGTATGTTGAGGTGAGCTAATAGCAGTGAGTTAAGTGGTTTAGTAAAGGAGTGGATAGGATGAAGGTTGGGGTTATGGAGTTGAGTAGTAGTAGGAGTAATAGGGCCTGGGTTGGGATGAATGTTACCATCTTTCAATAAGAGCCATAGAGATTGAAGTCTAAGATCTGGGAATTTAATATATAGAGTGAGAGATTTTCTTGGCTTGGGAGAGTCATATCTAATGTGGGTAATCCTATGGAATTTTGCTGGTAGATAGCTAGGAATGGATGTTATGTTAATATGGTTATTGAGAGTAGGTAGAGTAGGAGACATAGATAGTGTGTTGGGGTGGATAGTTTGTGGATATATTGGGTATTCATAGGAGGTTAGCAGGTAAGCTAAAGTTAGGGGTGGTAGAATATGAATATGAGTAGCCTCTGTAAGAGGGTTGAGTAGGGTGGCAAATGCATCTGGGAGGGTAAGTTGTTAGGTTGTAGTTACTGGTTTGGAGGTATGCTAAGTGTGGAAGGAAAATAGATGTAGGGTGTGGTAGGAGAAATTGGTAGAGGTAATTGAAAGTAAGGAAGAAAGGTGGTAATTAGCAATGGGAGGGGATATGATTAGTGTGAGAGGGAGAGAGTGTGGTTAGTTGGTATAAGAGTAGGACCCCTGGGGGTGGGATTTGGGGGTAGGGAGGGGAGCGGAGTGAGCCCGTAGGGCGAACGGAGCGGGTAGAGACAAGTGAAGGAGAGAGTGGAGAATAAACTATCAGCAATGCTGATAACTGAAGTTAAGTAGGTGAGTCAGGCGTGGGAAAGATCAGAGGTATATCAGTAGTCTGTGTGATTAGAGAAATAACAGGTAAGAGTATGCAGTTGAAGTAAGGGGTAAGGGAAAAAATAGTAGCAGGTCTATGACCTAAGGGGTATTTTGTGTGAAACAGAGGAAAACTACAGAATGATTAAAGCTTGAGATAATTAAGTATTGCAGGTAGATATGTAGGGAGCTGGTTGGTTTAGAACCAGGGATGGAGTGAACAGCAGGTCGGGGGGGGGTGTACATGAAGTAGAGGAGGTTAGTTAGATTCAGGGTAGATAGGAGGGGGTAGTAAAGGCTGCTAGCTGTTCAGGCTCGTAGCTTACTTTATAACCTATTGGCTGTCAAAAAAGCAATTACTACAAAATGGAAATCAAAATTTAAACCAAATAAAATTGAAGTACTTAATATTTTAAAGTAGGTAAAAGAATTAGAAATTAAAACTTTAGAAAATGAAGGGAGCAAATTAATTGAAAATACATGTAATTTGTGGATACAGCACATGCAGAACAATGCTCAGAAGGAGGAGTGAGGTTTAAGGGAAGGCAGGAACTGAACAATTTATGTAATGTTGGAGTTAATGACACTTGTGTAAAAAAAAGAAAACATGTATAATGTATAATGCATAAAAATAAAAAATGTTAATATGGTTTGTTTTCTCTTGATGTATGTGTGCCTATGTTCTAAGTGATAACTTAATAAAAATGTTTAAATTAAAAAGGAAATAAAAAGTGTGACAAATGCATTAGGGGGAATTGCTTGGAGTCATCAACCCAGGCAGTCACTGAATTTCATTTATACAAATTTGGTTATCTAAAAATTGCTTAATATGCTTTCAGCAAACTTAAAACACGTGTTTTATGCAGATGAACAGACCATAGTTTCATGGGAAAGGGTAAACTACAGTTTGTTGTAAGTGGTTTTCGGCTAACCTCATTAACATAATTGGGATTCACTTACTTCACCATTGATCTATGACATTTCCCATTACACAGAACCCTTCACGATTACAGAATAAACTTCCCATTATAATTAAACAAAATCAATTATTCTCAACTTTGACGTGCAGAAGTCTAGCTTCTTCACTAGCTGCCCACTCACTGGGAACAGCATATGAGCTTCTGATAGATTATAATGCAGCACAAATAAACTTCAGTGTGCCTTGATTTATTAGCTCTTGTTCTTCTGGAACAGGAACCATAGGGATAATATTTTCAACAGCCTAGTAAGTTCCTGATCCTAAGCTGTCACACAGTTTTGTAACAAATTAGCATGCCTGATGTTTTAAATCACAGCTCAGCAACTGTATTACTCTTCTGGATTAAATTCCTACAATGATTTATAATAGGTCATTCTGCAGTTTCTTATATTATTTATTAATTTATTTGATAATTTTGTAATCAGTAAGTAAACTGGTCATCAGAACCTTTTCAGGCATGACTGTACCCATATTTTGCGCAGCATCAGAAATATTCAGTATTCATCAGAAAAAAAACTTAAACATAGAGTTGAAAATACTTGTTAACAGGTAGGCAGTTTTGTTCTAAACATATGTGCCATACAATATTGAATTCTATCCATTTCAAAAACAATAAAATGTCAATGTAAAATTAGTGGGCTGTTGTGAGAATACTTAATTGTTTCAGATCTGTTGAGATCAGCCATTATCACACTAATACTAATTCTTGCAGAAACCCTTCAGGTGCTTTCTTAACTTTTTCTTGAAGGCAAACACCCTTCAGCCACTATCTCAGTAAATGTCTTCTCTCTCAAACCTGCCTCCACTGACTATATCCAAACTTTACTCTCAAAGCTCAAACCATGCTCTGTATCGGCAGACAATATTCCTTCTTACTTTCTCCAGATTGCCGCACACTCCCTTGCTATGCCTGTATGTATACTTATCAATAGCTCTATCTCTGAATGTAATGTTCCTCCTATCTGGAAACAGTTTTACACACTTCCTATTCATAAAGGTAGTAACTCCACAGAAATATCTAATTTCAGAAATATCACTATCCTCTCCCCTCTCTCCAGAATCCTTGAGAAATGTATACACAAACAAGTTATGCATTATCTCTTACAAGAAAAACTTCTCACTCCAACACAGCATGGCTTCCGTCCCAAGCATACTACAACCACAGCTCTAGTATAATTTCTCAACACCTTAGCCCTTGCTAAAGATAATCACAAACTCATATCCTGTCTGTTCCTTGACCTGTCTTAGGCTTTTGACATCGTCTCACACACACTGCTACTCAGTAAACTTGTAGACCTAAACTTCTCCCCGATACAGTTGGATAGTCATTAGCTATCTCTCTAATAGGCTGTAGTCAGTATGATGGGACTCAGCTCTATCTACCCCTCTCTCAGTAAGAACTGATGTTCCCCAAGGTTCCATTGTTGGAACTCTACTCTTTAATATCTTCACCAACTTACTCCACTCTTCTTGTCCTCAGTCTAACATTGTCCAATACGCAGATGACTTTACAGTCATACCTATTGCTAATTCCCCCTTAGAACTCCTAACAAATACCCAGACATCTTTCAACTCAGTAGAGACATGGCTCACTAATAATCAGCTCATCCTCAACCTTAAGAAAACAAAATGATTACTCTTTCTACTTAAATCTGCAAACCACATTAAACTTTCCTTCTCCATAAGGTCCGTAAACAATACTCCTATAGAAGTCGAAACTAGTACAAAACTCTTTGGCATTACCACTGATGACCAACTAAAATTCGATCTTCACATTAACAATGGTATCAAAAAAAAACACCAAAATCTAGGACTACTGTACAGGAACAACAAATTCCTAACTACTGAAGCTAGGATTTCTCTTACCCATGCCTACCTTCTACCATAGGTTCATAGGTTGGTACTGGGCTGTCTGCCTGAAGGCATATATTAGCCCAGCCATGTTGTGCGGTATTCACTCGCCCTTTAGCAGTTCCCTAGACCCTTGTACTAGCAGCTAGTACCCTTGGCCCCTATCTAGTAGTGCTGTTGGTGTGATCCCCGGTGTGAACTTTCTGTTACCCATCCACTCATCAAGGTTCCTGTTGAAGAGTGATAGTGAGGGGCTCTGTCTTATGTAGATCGAGACCCTGTTCCATAGTAAGGGAAGTCTCTGTGAAGGGAATCTATCCCTCCAGCATGTTCTATTCATTGTTGTGTTGAGGTTTATATCCCTAGAGCGTGTAGCTCGAGTAGATTTGGTTTTGCTAAGATGGAGCATGTTCAACAATTCTGGGTTGGACATGGCTCTGTACGTTAGACAGAGATCGCCTCTGAGAAAAGCAGTATGCAACAGAGAACAGTCTTAGCTTTTTCAATCATGCTGCATAGGGCAACTGTTTGAGTCCAATAATCCTCTTGGTTAGGTACCTCTGTGGTCTCTCCAGCTGCTGGAGATGTCTAGCCAGGTACATTCCAATTGGTGCATTGTAATCAATAATGCTTAACCTATTGTTCCCAAATACTCACAAATCTGAATTACTCCCTACTTACCAAATTAGAATCAACCTACCACAGAATAGCTAGATTTGCAGCTCACCAAACATATAAATCTCACCACTCTCTCTCTCCTTAAAATACCTGAACTGGCCCAAACTACCTCACTTGTTCCTACAATCTCAGCTGCAAATCCTATGTCAGCCCGATTTCTGCCAAGTCTGTCTTCTCTCATCTCACACTACTCCCCTACCAGACTTCTCCGAAGCTCAACCCAAGACCTACTAAAAATCTATAAACCCAAATCCAACACAGGGTGCAAGTTATATAGCTACCATTCCTCTATTGCATGGAACAAACTCCCACTATTTATTTTTATTTTATTTTTATTTTAATTTAACATTTGTTGACCGGGAATGTCCGACTAGGTTCCACAGAGCCTGTTTTCAGCGGAGGCCCGGGGAGAAATGCTCCAGATGCATGTCTTTGGAATGTGGGAGAAAACCAGAGTACCCGGAGGAAACCCACGCGAACACAGGGAAAACATGCAAACTCCACTAGAAATAAGGACTCTGACTCGCCCCAAACAATTTAAGCTAGCAACCAAAGATCACTTTAAAAAACACCGGTCCCATTGTACTCACCCTCCCTGATTATTACCTACCTTTATAGTACAGTCAAACTAACTTACTAAAACGTACCATTAACTGCTTCATCATATGCTTCCTATTCAACCTCCAAAGCATATTCTATACTCTGCTCCCTGAAATTCTTATGTAACCTTTCAAGTTTCTGCTACTCTGCATTCAAAACCTTATATTTACTCAACTCTCCTTTTAAACCAAAACATACACCTTATCCTACTTTTTTAACATTCTCCTTTTTGTTTATAGTGCTGTTTTATCTGTCACCAATATACATGTATGCAGCTTACATATTTTAACTACCAAAATTCTCTGTTGCTATTTTTATTGAAATGTATCTTTATTGCTATTTTTATTGCATTGTATATCTTTGGAGCTTTTCTCCCCGGACCTCCACTGAAAAAGGGCAATAGCTTAGCCAGACACTCCTGTTCAACAAATGTAAAATAAATAAAATAAAATAGAAATAAATAAACATGTGATGCCCGACCTGCTTATCCACCATGCATGCAGTTTCCTGGCCACGTCCTTCTGCATTTCCAGTGTGTGTCTGGTAAGCCTTTACAAGTGTGTATGAGGAGGCTGAAATGGATGCTATGTGTGTGCAACATTATTGTGTGTGAGAATTATCATGGCATTGTCCCTAGCTACAGCCATGCCTATGTACTGTTGAAATTCCTCATTTATCCTGGAATACTCTAATCGTCTCTACCTGTCAGTAGCAGTAACCTGGGTTTGAACTATGCTGCAATCCATCTGATGCTGGGTAGTCAAGGCCTTGCATATATCTGGAGCTATCTGTGAAATACACCTTTACCAGATACCTCTGTGTACAAGTGTGATACTGGGTGCCACTATCTCTGAAAAGGCTGTCTGTTCATCAAAGGGTTTAAGCTGTGCACAAGAAATGGGTGTTGAGCTTTGTAGTTTCCCCCTGCTGTAAAGATGCTACCTGTTTATTGTACTAAGTGTGTGAACTCATGTTATTGCCTGTGGAGTTACCCACCTGCTATGGTGTAGGGAGCCTTGCCAGTATACTTCGCAACTATGTATCACTGTCCCCAGGTTGTATCATGAGTATGAAAGTTACAGTATCATTGTCAACAGCCTTTCTGCTGTCAAAATCAGTCTGCTGTGCTAATGCACAGGATATGGTTGTTTCTGGTGCTGCCCTTGTGAAGAAATATGTCAAGGTGTGGTTCATGTAACATGTGACATGTCTTTAAGGAAAAGGAGAGTAGGACAAACCCAGAGTCATATAGACCCTTCAGTCTAATTTCAAGAAGTGGAAAAATAATGGAGACGGTAATATTGGATACATTATTGTCAAAAAATGAAAAGGTTGGGACTTGAAACCATATATCAGCATACATATGTTGAAAATATATCTATTACCACTTGTAACATGATGATCTATAACAATGTAATAACAGATATGAATGAAAATGTATGCTGTGATGTAATTTATATAGATTTAACTTTAGCATTTGACAGGGCCATGCACAAAACACTGATATATAAATTAGAACAACTAGTTATTGGTGTACCCTTGATAAGATAGATAGCTGCATGGCTTACAAATAGGACATGGAAAGTATCATACAGCAGTTTGACAGGTGAGATTCTTGGTTAGAGTCAGGGTGTCCCACAGGGCTGTGTCCTAGGCCTGTACTTATTTAGATTGTGACTTTTAGACCTATCTTTTTCATCTGATGTGTTCTTACAGTCTGTATGGAGATGTCTTGAAATTGGGTAAACTGATTACATGCTGCAGATAGTGCATTTGTGCAAAAGAACTTGACTAAACTGACCATTTGGGCACAGGAGAATACTATTATGATAAATACATCGAAAGCTAAGCATATAAGATTTTTGAGACATAAATTGAAAGGTGACTATTTAATACAGCATACAGTGATGGAAACTGTGAATTCATTTAAGGACTTTGGTATATGGGTAGACCTAGCTTTGAGTTTTTCTAATCATATCAGCCAATTGGTTAGTGATAGTTATAGAACTGTAGCCTGTATAAAAATATTTATAAAGTCTAAGAAATCAAAAATGAGCAAGTCATTGTTTGTTAATTACAGTAGATCCAACATTGAGTATGGAATAGCAATATGGAAACCTTTTAAGAAAACAAGTATAGGTAAACTGGAAAGAGCACAGAGGAAATATACCAAGGACATCCACGGATGTGAAAATTTAAGTTATTATGAAGGACTAAAATATCTGAACTTGTACAGTGTCTCGTATTGATATTTAAGAGGAGATCTGATTCAGGTATATAGAGCATTTAGAGGCAACTACCTCTGGGAATGTTTGGGGTTATCAAAAAGTAGTAGAGAATCATCAGACAACCTATGTAGAAGATTTGTTTGGTCTTAATAAATGTGCAAAAGCAACCTTTAAGAAAGGAAAATTGCAGCACCAGGAAAATATCAGTCTGGGACAAGAATGTGATATAAAAGAATTTGAGCAAGAGGGAGTGTAGAAATATTTGGGAATTGATGAAGGATCAGCAATAAAACATAAACAAATGCAAATAAAGCTTAGTAAGGAGTACTTTAGAAGATTTAAATTAATCCTGAAAACAGCATTGACACCTAGGAACAAGATCCAAGCTATAAATCAATTTGCTCTTCCTGTTCTAACTTATAGTTTTGGTGTGATTGACTGGCCCCAAAAAGTGTTGGATAGATTGGATATTAAAACAAGAAGGATGCTTCATGCTCACCAAATGATTTATAAAAATCAGTGTAAACCAAGATTATATATTCCCCGTTCTGAAGGAGGGTTGGGCCTCCTTGAAATTGATTACATGTATAGATCTGCAGTCGTGGGACTCCACATGTATCTATTGACCTCACAAGATCCAAATGTGGTGAAAGTTTTGAAACATGAGGATAATAAATCTAAGATGATATCTCTGCTTAATTTAGCAGAAGCATATCGACGTCAAGCAGGAATGGAAATCAAACCATATCGACGTTAAGCAGGAATGGAAATCAAACCAGAAGTGGATAAAAACCAGGCAGCAACTGAATGTGCTAAAAAGCAAAAGAAAGAATATAAGGTGAAGGACCAGGTGAGAAGGAAAGAAATGTGGAAAAAACATAAATATAGTTGCAAGTATAGAAAACTTCTGGAAGAGCATCATGTTGATCAAGAATGAACGCAGGAATGGTTAAGGAGAGGGGAATTTACATCAAGAAATGAAAGGTTAATATTGGCAGCCCAAGAGAGTGGGCTACGTACACGTTGGTTTACTAAGTCCATTGACCATGTGGGAGAAACAGACATATGTAGGTTTTGTGGAACCGAATTGGAAACAGTCACACACCTTATTGTTGGTTGCTACTCTAATGGCAGAGGGACTACATACTGAAAGGCATAATAATGTGGCAAGATTGTACAAACATTATGGTATCAAAGTGGTTGAAAAACACTGGAAACATGAGCCACAAAGAATCATAGAAAATGATGAAGTTTACATCACATGGGATCACCCAATACCAACAGTCCAAAAGACAGATGCTAGAAAACCAGATGTAGTGGTCCAAGAAAAGAAGACAAAAGTAGCATTGATCATTGAAATCGGGACACCTAGTGACTACAGTGTCTTGCATACAGAGAGACACAAAGTCATAAAATACTTCGATTTGCAGGCAGAAACGAGAGCCATTTGGAAGAAAGATACCCAGACAGTTCCAATAGTACTAGGAGCAACTGGTCTTCTAAAAAAGAATTTACAATCGTATTTAGATATGTTACCAATTCATGTAACACCATACGAATTGCAGAAGGAGTCATTGCTGGGCACATTGCGGGTGCTGCAAAGAGCACTTTTGGCTAACATCAAAGAGTGAAACAATATTAATTTCATGAACTTTAATCGTACTTTGACTTAGGAATGGGGTCCATTCCCGTCATGGTATTAGAAACCCAAAAGACTTGGAGAAACTAAAAAAAGATTCTAGAAGAATGAGAAGTGTACTAATTGGCTCTCTGAGAGAGCAGTTGATGCATGAAATGGACTACCAAATTGCATTAGAGCAAGCACTAGTTTAGATATTTTTAAGAACAGCCTGGACACTTATTATGGGTACAACTGTTTTGGTATATTGGCAGGCTAGAAGGGCATTAATACCCGTGCTTCAAATATTTGTATGTATGCATGTGGCAGATGGAATTAGTTTACCATAAATGTAGGATGGCCACCGTTACCATGCATTGTATGTAGATTTTGTGCCATACCTAATGTTGATGGTATACCTGATGATGAAACATGCAAGGTTGATGCTTCACTGATGTCATGCCAAATACATCTCAGATTAATGTAACAAAATCAGATACACCCTAATCTTCTGCACTGCCTGACTTTGGTTGTTGCAGAAGTCTGAAAGTACTGGTGTCCAACCAACCTCCAATGATTCCAGCAGCATTCTCACCCACATCTTCATCAAAGTCATCACCCTTTGTAAACAGAGGATACTCCTCACCTGACATAAAGGTTGGAGTGTGGAAAGCCCACCACCAGTGCTGCTACAAGGCAATTGCATTCTGCATAGCTTTTATCTTGACATGTCCCACCATTTGTTTGGCTTTTCCTACAATGTACCAAGATATGGTTCCATCCCCCAGCAGCATTTATGTCAGCCACTAGTTAATTCCACTCCTTAGCTCCCTCTGCCTATTTTGGCTCCCCCTTTTCCATTTGTTTTCAGAGAATTCATGAGGATATGATTCTTGTCAGGACTGAAGTGTCTTTTCTGTGTTTTGTTGCAGTCACATATTGTGGGAAAATCACACCCTTCTCCCACATATGATACTATAATGACTTATAGATCACACATACCAGTATATTTCAAAAGGGGGGAAAATGTGTGAGAAACACATTCAAGCATTAATTCTGAGTTGTGGGTATAAGATTTCTTGACAGTATTGCCTGTGTAATTTATGCCTCTATTGCAGTAGTGATATGTATGCCTGTACGATTTTACTGTAATGGGGTGGTATACAGTGTATTAAGTAATGGCTAATCTATGTTAGCACTTATTTAAATGAAAGGTAGTCTGTAGCATGATCCTGGGCATTACCCATTGGTAATGACCATTCTCTGCAGCAAGCCACTTGACACATAGACAGCATTGAAAATGGCACCTTATACATTTGTAAGATTTCACGACTAATCAGACAAATATTATAAAATGGCATGTATTACCAGTATTTACTAACAGTGGTAACCCTGAATGGGGTTACGGTCATAATCGCCTTTTTCAAATAATTTCTTATTAATAAATTGTTTTCATTCATTCATTCATTCATGCTTTTAATGGACTTTTGCATAAGCATGAAGGCCAGTTTAAAATGGGTGGGGTTGATTTGAGTTCTTATGCAAATTAGGCTAAGCCACACTGAGCTCTATGAATAACATCGTAACATAGCTATGCACTGCTTCTCACAGGAATACATGTGCATAAGCAGCATCTGTGCCTGGATGCCAAAGCTGGACGCCAAAATGCTATACCATGTGTATGGCATGTATGCTTTGAGAAGGTTGTATAAAACCTAACTCATCTCTCCCAGGTTATGGTGAGTCTACATTTCCTTATTTCCCTTGCAGAGTCCCTAACACAGGGAACATGCATCACATCACACAACTTTAAAATAAGGAATTCCCTGACATATTCATACCGAAATTGTTGTATAACCTCCCTGTTAGTGCTATAGGGAATAATTCCAGTATATGTGCACAGCCTTGAAAACATGTAAAACACATTTGCAATATCACATTCCAAGAAGGTCACCATTTATTTAAAAACAAACAAACTTTTGGAGTGTACAGGAGTATGGTCTGGTCTGATATCCTATTCCAAGAAGGTTGGTTAGCAGTTAGTTAAAAATATTTATAATTAAAAACAAACTTTGAAGTTCATGGAAGTATGGTTTGTACTGATACATATCCTGTTATCATACCAAAGTTTTCCCCAATTATCAGGTAGCACCCTTTATGAGTGTGTGATGGGTGGCCACAGTGGTGCAGCAGTTAGCGTTGTCGCTACACAGCAAGAGCTTCTCCAGTTCGATCCTCGGCTAGGGTGCCTTCTGTGCGGAGTCTGCATGTCCTCCCTGTGGTCGCGTGGGTTTCCTCCGGGTGCTCCGGTTTCCTCCCACATCCCAAAGACATGCTGAAGGTTGACTGGCCACTTTAAATTGACCCTAGGTGTCAGTGCGTGTGTGTGCTTTCCGTGGAAGGTTGGGTGTCGGGCTGGCAACTCAACACTGTAAAACTCCATTGCCAATCATGAGCGGACAGGTGATCCGCTGTGGTGACCCCTAACCAGGAAAAGATGAAAGAAGAAGACCTTTTATGAGTGTGTGGCCCGGACCTCAGACTTGTAAATCTCATTCTGAATTTGGTACTTCATAGCAATTCAGCTCATTAAAGCCCAGAGTCGTATTCCAAGTGGATCTGAAAAAGAAGCAAAAATATTCCTCTACCTGTTGCAAGGTGATGCAGGGCACCACTAGCAGAAAATGAGAGAATATCAACATGTGGCAGGAATTATGGAATCACCTGCCAACCCTGAAGGGATCTCCATGCCAGGGAGCCGTCCACCACAGGTATGACAACCTGGTGGGTTTCGGAGATACAGGTCTGAAGGAAAGAGAAAGTACTGTATTTATTACACATTATGTATATATGTATATATATATATATATATATATATATATATATATATATATACATTTAGATGTATATCAATATTTAGCTTAATATTTCTGTATTTATTTCTTATCACATATATCTATATATCTATGCCTATATCTATATATATCCATTTTTGTTTTAGATATATGGTGATACCTGCTTACACATACACATATGCATGTATATGTATAATTGCCTTTTTGCAGACTGACTATATATATTATGTACAAAAACATAAATACATATATATATATATATATATATATGTGTTTTAAAAGCTTGCATGGTCCAAGGAATAACCTACGAGTATGCACATAAAGCATGTCAATGTTTGACAGTGTTTTGACATTGGCAACATCAGTGTTTCTTTGATTTGACGATTTCCACTATGCCCATACATACACGTACACATGTGCACACACACACACACACACATCTATAAATATAAATATATATATATATGTGTGTGTGTGTGTGTGTGTGTGTGTACTTATATATATATATATATATGGGTTTATATGACTTGGTCGACAGTTCATATGATCAACAAGCATTTTAGGTGGGGGCTTCCCAAACCCCAATGTGGGGCTGTGCTAACAACCCCCTAACTATATATATCAACTCCAGGGTCGCACAACATTGGGGAAGGGGGCAAATGCTTGTCGATCAAATGAACTGTCGACCAAATAAACAGTCGATCATATGAACTGTCGACCAAGTCATATAGACTCATATATATATATATATATATATATATATATATATATATATATATATATGAATGCATCAGAATTTAGTTTTCATTTATTAGACAGGGGGGTATGCATTGAGTTGTTCATGACTGTTCTAAAAAAGGTGGTATTTTGCCATCTCAGAATCATATTTGAAGTACTTTGTTATGAAATGTCCATTTGCTGAATTGGTGAAATATTGTAATTCAGTCAGTTTATTTCTAGTGATGGAAATAATTCCTCTGTATTAATGTATTCATAAAGGTCAGTCATTATTAATTAGTAAAATTCAACTTGTATTGTAAAATGTATTACCATTGTGTTGCAACAGCTTGTAAACTACTATGTTAATGTTTTTGGTGATTTCCAGAACTTTTCTCCACTTCAACAAAGGCTGCATACACCAAGGTACCACACTGAGATTGTAAGGATAACGTGCAGAAATTATCTGCTCTGTATATGTTTATTTTCATGCAAACTGCATTGCTTTAGGTTATGTTGAATAATCCACAGTAATCATTACGATATCATTGCCAGAGTATAGAATGTATACAGTGCTAAACATTAAAGGCAATAACTCCTTGTGCTTTAGAATGGTCACTTTGAAATTATTTGTGTGGTTAACAAGACCTGTAGGAATGTAGCTTTTCTAAAGTTGACTATTTGCTGAGCTGACATGTTAAAATATTGTTTAGAATCAGCTTAATAGATCAATTACCCCCCCACCACTATTCAAGGGAGTGCCTCTGAATCTATCAGTTCTGAAATGTTCTGAACTGGCTGTAATAATTTATTTAAGTTAGGAATTTATTTAAGTTGAATACCATACTGTTCTAGAAGTAACGTTGTACCAGAATGGCTTTTCCGGGATGGATACTCTCTTAACCTTGTAATGCTTTTGCAAGAAATTCTTCCCCAAGGGCAAGTCAAAGAATTACACAGTAACATGCTGCATTTCCTCAGAAAATGACCATGGAATGTGTCAGAAAATGAATTATGGGAGGGGGAGGAGGTGTTGACATCAATTATAAACTTAATAATAAAGATTATGCAAGTTAGAAATACTGAATTGCATTTGACCATAATGCAAACAAATTTGGAATGAGTAAGCTGTTTTTTTTCTCATTTTTTCATGTCTCCAGAGGCCCGGAGGACATGCAGTATAACTGGGAGAGTCTCCCGATTGATGCAGTGCACTCATAAGTATGATAAATATGAAATTTAAGTAATATAAACATGTACAACCTTTGAAAATATACTGCCATTGACTAATGTTGTGCCATGCTTCATTCTGATAAACTATCATAGTCAGGTCATTAGTAAATACTCGGTACATAAAAACAGATATTCATGTAAATATATTATACTGAACCAGTGAAGTGGAAGGACCTCTGGCACTGAAAGCATTCCTTGTCACTGAAACAGTAGTTGTCACTATTTACTGCTGCAGTCCTTCATTGCAGATTTGTATATATAATTTCAAAATTAAAGCAGTTATTAATTGATATCACACAAGAAGCAAAAAGAACAAGTACCACTGAGAAGTAGTTATCAGAATTCACAAATTCCATTAGTATTTGTAAAATATGTAACATTGAGCAACTTCTGATTCAATGAATAAATGACTAATTTTCTGATGTCCTTCATGGATGTATCTGCAGTCATAACAACTGGGTTGTCCTGTCGTCAGGCAGCCCTTCGGTCGGCCGGATTCCAAAGTCCGGGTCCGGCTTCGGCTGATGTCGCACTTCACCCGACATCATCTCTGCTGGTCTTCGGGTATAAAGGCATCAGCCGACGCCATTTTCCTCAGTCTTTCTTGCCGCGTGGCGCCCGAAGCAGAAGCTGTTCGCAAGTGCCGGTCGGTCAGATCCAGAGATTACTACTACCGAATACTACTTCGAAGACTTCTAAAAGCTAAGTACCCCGTTGGGGACTCTTTCTTGCCTCAGCCGATGTCAGAAAAAGTCAATAACTGTTTAACTTGTGGGAAACAAATACCTCATAAAGATTTCCACTCTTACTGTTTGCCCTGTTTAGGCCCAGACCACGACGTAGCAGCCTGTTCGGCCTGTGCTTCATTCAACCGACGAACGCTTAGGCATCGGTCGGAGTTTGCTGAACAGTTTTTCGGCTCTGATTTTGCGTACATTATGCCGTCGGATCCTCCGACTACCCAAATTGTTAAAAAACGCAAAGAAAAAGACCGACACTCGCGGTCCGCGGTTTCGGCCAAAACCATGGTTAAGCAAACCGCGAGTGTCTCGGTTTCGGCCGAAACCGAGAAAACTGACCAAAGTACAGCCGAATCAATGACTACTTCTGAGGTTCCTGCTACTTTACTTGAATCGGCCTCAGAAATTTTACCTACAACAGTGGTTACTAGTGACTTATCAGACACCATCCCTTTGGATGTCTCTACCCCAGCATGTGGTCCTGCTAGGCCTCCTGCAGCCATGTCTATTAAGGCCTTTGCCAGGGCTAAAGCAGCCAAATCTACTAAATCAGTGCCTGTTAAACCCCCCTCCACCAGGCCCACTTCTAGTTCACAAATGCTTACTCTGGCAGAAGATTTAATATCCTTAATTAGGGGATCTCAATCTCACCCAGACAGGGCCTCTCAGCCCCCAGAAAAGAGACCTAGAACAGAGCCCCCTGAGCCTGTGTCCTCTGATGATTCTGCGGATGACTCATATTACAGACCAGCCAGAGGCTCCTTTCTCCAATTATGAAGACTCAGATGCTGAAGAATCCATTCCAGCTGCTTCTCCACCAGAAGAATTCTCCTTTGGGGAAACCTTGCATGCCATGAGGGAACAATTCCAATGGCAGGAACAGGATTTCTCAGACTCCAGAAAGAGACTTAGGACTTTTCTGCACCTACCACAACACAGGCCCTTAGCTATACCTCCTGTCCTCTCTGTTGTGGATGATGTATTTAATGATGTCTGCACTGCACCTGATTCCTTACCACCAGCCCCTGCCAAACCAGATAGATTTTACAGGGTGCCAGACACTCATCACCACCTTTACAAGGCCCCACTTGCAGACCCCGAAACTATATCCCAGGGGCCTAAGGCAGTAGCCTCTACCACAGCAAAAAACCCTATTCCTTCTGAAAGGGAATCCAGGTCTTTAGACAGATGGGGCAAAAAAGTTTACACCTCTGCTACTCTCTCAGCTAGAGCCTTAAACTGTCAGTTTCACATGATACAATACCAAGAGTTTATGCTCGATCAGTTAACTAAAAAGCTATCCTCTGATGACTCTATAGATAAGAAATATGTATTAGAAATGGTAAATAACATACAACAGGTTAGTAACCATTCCTTAAAATGTGGCTATGATGCACTGGAGGCTTCATTTAGATCAGCCATGACTGGCACAGTGATAAGAAGACATGCATGGCTGAAGGAACAGGTCTTACTGGATCATGTTAAAGCTAAGTTATTAGATGCTCCTATGGATAAGGCCAGCCTGTTTGGTACACCTGCCCAGCAGGTAATGAAGAAAATGGAAGAAAAGGCAAAATCTGTACAAACGGTTAAAGATTTCTTGCAGGTTCAGCCACCAAGGTTTAGCAGGAACTGGCCTGCCAAAAATTGGTCCTTTCCTGACTCCACAAGATCCCAAAGGGGCAGGAATAGACGTTCCAGAGGCAGAAATCAATCCAGAGGGGGTGCCTACAGAGGCCGACAGTGGCAAGGTAATAACAGAAGCACAGCCACTACCACTACAACAGGACAATCACAGTGACTTGAATCTAACTCCGCCTACCAGGGAACAAATAGCAGCACCATTAGGCGGAAAATTAACCTTATTTTCAAAGAACTGGCACTATATCACAAAAGACAAGTGGATTTTGCAAACCATAGACCAAGGTTACCGGTTCCACTTCCACACTTTACCAGTCAAAAGAGGAATGCCAAACCTACCTCCAAACCAAAAAACAGAAGCTCTACAGCAGATAATGCAATTAACAAAGATGAGAGCTGTGGAAAGAGTACCAATAACAGAACAAGGCAAAGGATTCTACTCCAGACTATTCCTAGTTCCAAGAAAGGAAATAAGTTGGAGACCTATTCTCGACCTGTCCACCTTAAACACATACATCATTGTCCCAAAATTCAAAATGCTGACCCTACAGCAACTTCTTCCCATGCTGGGCAAGGAGTGTTGGCTGGTAACTCTAGATCTCAAGGAGGCATACCTGCACGTCCCCATTCGACCAATTTGCAGAAGATACCTCAGATTTCTTGCAGGATCAGAGCACTATCAATTCTCAGCATTGCCCTTTGGCTTATCTACTGCCCAGAGTATTCACAAAATGCCTGGCATCAGTAATCGCCACTGCAGACTACAGGAATCCAAATTTATCCATACCTGGACGACTGCCTGCTACAAGGGGACAACAAAAGCAAGCTGACAACAGATTTACAAAGGGTCATTTACTTGCTACAAGCACTGGGATACACAGTCAATTTACAAAAGTCAAGGCTGATACCATCCCAAACAAGGACATTCTTGGGCGCGGAATTGGACACAGTAAAACAAATGGCATTCCTAACTGCAGAAAAACAAAAAGAACTAACAAAACAGAACAAGCTAACAGCAAGAAAAGTTCTGCAGGCCTTGGGCTTCATGGCATCATGCATAATCTTGGTTCCACATGCCAGACTGCATATGAGAAAACTACAGTGGTACCTAAAGAATTTATGGTCCCAACACAGGCACAGCCTAGAAGCAGAAATTCCACTAATCCCATGCCTAAAACAGGAGTTCCTATGGTGGGCTCAAGCATGCCAGTCAAACCCAGGCCTACCCTTTCACAACTATCAAGCAAGCCAAACCATCACAACAGGCGCCTCAGACCTAGGATGGGGGCTCACATGCTGGACAAATGCGTACAAGGATTGTGGACACAGGACCAGCTTCACCTGCACATCAACCTAAAAGAAATGCTGGCAGTAAAACTGGCAATCCAAAAATTCAGACCATTTCTCAAAGAAGGCCATTTGATGATAAGGACAGACAACACCACAGTCATGTGGTACATCAACAAACAGGGAGGCACTCATTCTTACCCCCTATGCAGAATGACTTTGGACCTTTGGAACCTGGCACTCAGCTACAACATCCAGTTACAGGCAATATTTGTACCAGGAAAGGAGAACACTCTAGCAGACATGTTAAGCAGAACCACCTCGGATGCTCACTAATAGATGCTACACCCGGACATCTTCAAGACCATCACAAAGAAATGGGGAATGCCACAGACAGATCTATTCGCTTCCCCTCTCAATCACCAGCTCAAAAAATTCTGCACAAGGACATTCCATCCACTTGCATGGAAAGTGGATTCGCTCTCCTTCAGCTGGAAAGGTCTGACAGCATATGCATTCCCACCTCTTCCCTTGATACACAAGGTATTACTAAAAATCAAGGAGGAACGTCCAAGGATAACCCTGATAGCTCCAAACTGGCCAAGACAACACTGGTACCCATTACTGAGGAGCATGTCTCGGGACAAAAGGTGGTCAATACCCCTGATGCCTTTGATGTTAACTCAGAACAACTACAGCATCATGCATCCAAACCTAAAAACGTTGCAACTGACTGCATGGAACATCACATAGCAGCAACTAATTCAGATCTTTCCCAAAGGGTTAAAGACATTATCCTTGAAGCCCGCAGACCTTCAACAAGAAGGAACTATGCAGGAAAATGGAGAAGGTTTGTCACTTGGAGTGCTGAAAGAGGAAAAGACGTGTCGAATATAGATATTGCTAACATTCTGGAGTACTTGGCAGAGCTTCTACATACAGGCCTGTCCTATTCCTCCATCAAGATACATGCATCAGCTATTTCAGCAGAATACAGCTTTGCTCCACCTGTCTTTTCACACCCTCTACTCAGGCAGTTCCTCAGAGGGATCAAGAATGTAAAACCTCCTAGGAAACCACCATTGCCAGCTTGGGATTTGAACTTTGTGCTAGAAAAGTTGACACTCGCACCTTTTGAACCAGCAGCATCAGCAGACCTACAGCATCTATCGTGGAAAACTGCCTTCCTACTAGCAATAACCTCAGCAAGGAGGGTTTCTGAACTTCAGGCCCTAATGGCAGTACAACCCTTCCTAATCTTCCACCAAGACAGTGTGTCCATGAGGACTAATCCTACATTTATGCCTAAGGTGGTATCCAGAGTGTCTTTAAACCAGGCAATCCACCTACCTACCTTCTTCCCCAACCCACAAAACAGAGGGGAAAGAATGCTGCATACCTTGGATGTACATAGACAGCTACGTTACTACCTGGACAGGACAAAAAGTAACAGAAAAACTGACCAGCTTTTTGTAGCCTATGCCACAGGAAAGGAAGGGAAAGCAATTTCCAAACAGACAATCTCCAAATGGATAGGAAATTGCATACGATTCTGTTACTCCTTCCATGGAAAACCAATTCCACAGAACATAAGGCCTCATTCTACAAGGGCAACAGCCACTACCACAGCCTTTTTACGAGGAGTGGCAACCAAGGACATTATTGAGGCGGCTACTTGGACCTCCGTGCATACATTTGCCAAGCATTATAATTTACCTCTGTATTCCAGATCCCGAGCAGGGTTTGCCACTGCTGTACTGCAAGGGATCCTAACCACACCATAATCTATTCTTCCTCCTCCCATAGTTGGCTATGGTATTCTACCCAGTTGTTATGACTGCAGATGCATCCATGAAGGACATAGTACAGTTTTGTACCTACCATAAATGTAGATGTCCGAACTGGATAGCATCTGCAGTCAAGATTACCTCCCTCCTTCCCTCTGTGGTACTCCTAGGGTATTTACCCTCCTAATAGCTAGCTGGTGGGGGGAGTCTCTTATGGTGTATTTGTTTGTATATATGTACATACATGCTTATTTTTTGTGTTTGCCTTCTATCTTTTGGAAACATTGGCATTTACCCAAAATTTAGCCTTCCAAGAAGGCAACTGGCATCTGGGGCAAGAAACACTGAGGAAAATGGCGTCGGCTGATGCCTTTATACCCGAAGACCAGCAGAGATGACGTCGGGTGAAGTGCGACATCAGCCGAAGCCGGACCCGGACTTTGGAATCCGGCCGACCGAAGGGCTGCCTGACGACAGGACAACCCAGTTGTTATGACTGCAGATGCTATCCAGTTCGGACATCTACATTTATGGTAGGTACAAAACTGTACTTTATTAAATAAAATGCAGTTGCTTCACGGCACTTAAGTCTATTTCTTGTCTGTCTCAACTTTTTCCTCTCCCTTTCTGTGATATTTTTTTCTTTAGATCCAGAGTTGTACACCTCCCAGGTACAGAAAAAAACTTTCACCTCCCCCTGCATGTTGTGGAGTGTCTCCACCTTGTGGCCACCTGGTGCAAGGCAGCCTGCTAAGCTGGCAACCCTCTGCTTCAGGGCCTGGTTAAGGCAGCAGTCAATATAAAAGGGTTGTACAGAGGTGCTTGCCCCACTTCAGTCTCTCTTCCAAAAGGTACAAGACAAGACTTGTTGACGCAGTCAGCTCTGTCCATCAAGCTGGCAGAGGCCTTTCCCTCCAGGTCCATCTCAGATGGGAGATAATTGAGGTTCTCCTGATCAGAGTGATAGCTGCATTGTGGATCCCCTCACCTTCCCTTTTTATTTATATGGCATCTGTGTGCCCTGCCACTTCCCAACATCAGCCCACCATAGTAATCCTGCCTGTCTTGTCTGTCGTTTTTTTTTGTTTGAGTTGCTTAACTCTTCCCTAACCCTCTCTGCTACAATCTCTACCTTTACTCCTTCTCCAACTTCCATCTTTAAAAAAATGGAATATCTGTGTCCCACAAATATATAATGCCTCTCCTTTCACACCTTCTCCAAAACAATCCTCTTAATGTGTTCCTTTTGTGTTTCCCTTGTCTTCTTTCTCACCTATTTCCAACTTTCCTGTTTTTCCCCTTTCCAACCTTGTTAATGCCCAATAGCATATTCATATAAGGACACCATTAGAACAAACATTGAAACAGTTTGGGTAGGCTGTAAGCAGCTCAGTGTAGTTCCTTGTGAAAGTTCTCAAAAGATCCACACAGGCACACAGCCGCAACCTCCTGGTGAAAATGCTCAAAACCGTATGTGGCTTTATGCATATACAACCTCATCTGTACACACTTACAGTGGTTTCTACTCATTTTACCCAAAGCCATTTGTCACATTTTGTATATACGATTGTATATACGATCTCATTTGTACGTACTCATTTTTACCCAAAGCCATATGTGACTTTATATATGTACAATCTCACATGCACATACTTATAGTGGTTTCTGCTCATTTTACCCAATGCCATATATGGCTTTATGTAAATAGGACTTCATCTGTACATATTTACATTGGTTTCTGCTAATTTTACTCAGTTTCATATGTTACTTTATTAATGTACAACCTCACTTGTACATACTTACAGTTCTTTCTGCTCATTTTACCCAAAGCCATATGTGACTTTATGTGTATACAATGTCATCTGTACATACTTACAGTGGTTTCTGCTCATTTTACCCAATCCCATATGTGACTTTATGTATGCATGACCTCACCTGTACATACTTATAGTGGTTTCTACTAATTTTATCCAAAGCCATATGTGACTTTATGTATATACAACATCATCTGTACATAGGTATCTGCTCATTTTACCCAATGCCATATGTGACTTTGAGTCTATGACCTTATCTGTACATACTTACAGTGATTTCTACTCACTTTACTGTATGCCATATGTGTTATGTATATATGACCTCATATGTACATACTTACAGTGGTTTCTGCTCATTTTACCAAATACCATGTGTTACTTTATGTATGTACGACCTCACCTGTACATACTTACAGTGGTTTCTGCTCATTTTTACCCAAAGCCATATGTGACTTTACTGTATGTATATACGACCTCATCTATACATACTTAGTGGATTCTACTCAGTTTACACCACTTCAGGTGTGTGAAAGTTCTTTGGGCATTTCTTTACTGAGGTGGTTTCTTGTGAAATCAGCACCACTTGTTCGAACCTTGTTTATTTAAATACGGGTGCAGTGGCACTATTGGTAGAATACTGTTGCACTGATGTGAAGCAAGGGGCTATGAATATAACCCTAAATCTGAATACGATTAATGAGAATGATCTTCTTGGTTATATTGGCAACAATGAACCATAATAAACTCATTACCAGACAACAAAGCACGATAACATAAAATAACACATTACATAAAAATATTATTCATTTGAGTGCTTGTAAAGGGGGAAAAAGCTTTTAAGTATGTCTCCTTAAAGATTTATATGAGTAGACAGCTTGTGCTTCCTATGATTGTTTGCCTGTTATTGCTTCGATAGTCTTGTGTTCAGGGATAAAAAAACTTGCACATACAGTTGAAATTACTTCTTATCAGACGGAGTGTAATTATTTTATTCTAAACCTAATCAGCTTAAGAAACATATACATTTTAAAAACACTAAATGCATGAAGTTATTTTACTGTGAATTTGTAAATTATAAATATATAAAATATAGCAATAATCCATGGCTGGGTGTCGATAATGCTGGATTTACCCGCGGTTGGTGTGGTTTGGTCACAAGGGTGAAGCCCAAGTAACCAAACAAATCCAATTGTGGGCAAATTAGCATTACCCACACCCAGCCATAGGTTATTGCTATTATAAAATGGCATTATTTAAGAAAAAAGTTACTTACTTACTTTTCTTAAATAATGTCCTTGTATAATGGCGCCATGGTGCTCTTCTACAGTTTTCCCCTGTATCATGGGGCTTTCTTGTTGTACTGCACATGTGTATGGGACTTATGTTCCAAGGCTTAAGCAGTACATCACTGCTGTGGGAAGGAAGCAACAGAGAAAGGAAGATCTCTGTTGCTTTCTTTTTGTTTTTAATAAAAAAACTGAAATCCACAGACATCGAACGTACAAGAGAAAAGGGACAGCGAAAATATAAGGATAATCAGGTGCATTTCTCTAGTTTTGCATAGCGTACCTGATTATCTCTCTCATTCTTCTGAAGTGTCCAGATTCTTACGTTTATGTATTTTTTTTTTTTTTCAAAATTAAAGAAAACTAGAATTTCCATAGCATATATTAACAGAAGAAAGTCCAGGCGACCAAACTTTTTTCTATTGGCATATGCTTGATTTACAACAGGCATGCTGGTTGGCTTGACCAGTCAACGTGCTCATTTTTGAATATTAATGCCCAGTCATTGTATAATATTATATATCTTATTTAATAAAATGTTTATAATAAGGGTATAAACTAATTGTAAAGGAGTAATTGACAAATTAAAAGCATTAAGTCATCCATTCTTTCCATAAATCTCTCTGACCTTATTCAAATAATTACTGAATGCACCAGATTTAGCAAAGTTCTGAACAGGATGCTAATAAATAGCAACAAACATGCTTATAATGCTTGCATTCTTAGAGACTCTTTCAGTGACCATTTTCCATCTTTACTTATGTGGACACAAGCCATAATACCAAATGTAAACACCGTTATTTGGTCCAGATATTAAAAACACTGCACAGATACCAACTTCATGTCCATATTGTTAGAAACAATTAAAAACAACTGAAATACCTTTATGTAGATGAAGCTGTGAGATACTTCAGTAATACCTTTCTAGGGAGGTCACAACTAACACCCAACAATATTTGCAGCTAGTCCATAATAACACTGGCCACTCTGACTGAAACAAAATAGCTATTATCTTAGATGACAAACAGTGCAAATAGTATACCACCCACAGTTATCAGAATTCCACCTATTGTACAGTCACAGACTGTGGAACAAATCCTGTCAGCCTTCTTAAAAGCTGAGAACACCTCATTCATAGATCTACATAATGTATGAGTTTGTCTGATTTGTACAAAACATGATCAGTCTGATTCCTTACTTTACCACTTTATTCAGAAATCAAGTCAATTCCAAACTCCTTGATCTCACTCTCTTAAAACCCTCTTTTGCGCGTTTTTGCACATAGCGCAACATTGGGCAGCGCCACCTAATTGGGTTTAAAGTATTCCTGGCTCCACAAAGTCTGCTCTTCACTTATTCCCTTAGAACTGCTCTATCTCTCAAATTAAACACCATATTCTCATTCTAAGGCCTCTCACTGGTCCAAATAAATAATCTTACAAGTTAGCACTAATAAACCATACTTACTCTTATACTCTCTACGATTACCTTGTCCCGTATTGGTCCGTTTTAATTCAGTTCCCTATATTACTGTAGCATGTCCAAAGGTCAGTCAATGGTTTCCTCTCCAGTCCAGCTGGTGAATCTGGGAATTTTGAGGCAGTGTTACAACTGTCTCATGTACACGGACAACCCTCTCCTCCTCCAAACAGGTTCAAATATATGTGAGAGATGCAACCATATAGCCAAACTGGAGGCTGAGCTCTCTCATCTCAAAACTGGTGTAACCAGTCAGGAGGAGAAGGTAACCTCACACAACACAATTCCAGTAACACATAGTCCCACCACAACAGTGAACCAAACACATAAAAACACAAAAACATACTCGGAGGCTCTAAATAAAAATCTACCTAAGCAACAGAGACCTCCAAAGCAGACATCCAAGCAAACGCTACCCCAAAACAAAACACGTACAACACATAGCACACAAAGTCAGTGTGCCAAGCAGTCACAGCCCTTAAGGCTGAATAACACACCTGATACTCTTGTAATAGGTGACTCTATTGTCAGACACACTGACGTCCTGCTCACCAGGCTGAATAAAGAGAAGGTCACAGTGAGCTGCCTGTCAGGCGCTAGGATCCGCCACATAACGCTTGCACTCAGGTCACTCCAAAGCAAATACAAATATGACTCAGTCATTGTACATGCTGGCATGAATGACCTGAGACGTACCTCCCTCGACTACAGGAAAAGAGATATAGAGGAACTCTCTGATCATGTAGCCTAGGCCGGTATGACCCTGACCTTGAGCAGCATCTTACCCTCACCTAGAATGATGCCACAGTATAAAGACAAAATGATTGATTTTAACAATTGGCTAAAATCTTGGTGTCATTCAAAGGGGATCCAGTGTCTGTCAGCCTGGGATGACATGCTCGACAAGCCACGTTGCTTCGCTAGGGACGGCTTGCACCTGTCACCCCTGGGCTTTCGGATATTGGCAAAGGCTCTTGCCACCCCCATAGTGCCTTTTTTAGGCAAGGCTCAAAAGTCAAACCCACTTCCATAGACAGCACAAGGAACAAGAAACTAAGGGTAATGCTGCTAAATGCCAGAAGTCTTAACCTCAAGATGCATGCACTCGAAGCTCTCCTCAGTATGGAGAACATCGATATCTGTGCAGTGACAGAAACCTGGCTCAAGGCTCCAGAGAGCACCCCAGCACTACCAGGTTATACCTCATATCATGCTTTTCGGCCCCAAAACCCGGACCGAACCACAAAAGGAGGGGGAGTTTCCATATTTATCAAGGATATCCACACCTCCAGGTTAGTGGCATTGCACAAAGTATCGGAGACCATCCATGTGCAACTGACAGTGGGCAAGACTGCTTTTCAGTTTATAACATCCTACAGACCACCCTCTCAAAGTCAGGAATCCCACTTGGCTTTCTTGAAAACATTGGAGAACATGAAGATCTTTAAGAACACCGTTATATTGGGCGACTTCAACTACCCAAACATAGACTGGGAGCACTACTCAAGCCCCAGCACCTTAGCCCAAAGGTTCCTGGAATTTATAAACTCAAATGCTATGGAACAACTAGTCACCACTCCCACAAGAGGGGATAACATACTAGACCTGATCATTACCAACATGGGGACTCTATGCTCCATACCAGAAGTATATCCCTCATTGGTAAGATCAGACCATAAATTAATTTCACTGGATATCAACATCCCGTCCCCACCCCTAACCCAGAAAACCACAGTGAAAAACTTCTCAAAAGTGAACTTCACACTTCTCAAAACCGAAGTGGAGTCCTTCAAGGCCCCAGGGCCAGTGGAAACTACTGCCCAAACTGCAGAATCCTATATAAATGCATTCTACGGACATCTTCAGGAATGCATGGATCATGCTATCCCAAACAAAATCAAGACCCAATCATCCAAAGGCAGGCGTCCAGTCTGGTGGACCCCAGCCATAAATAAACTGTACAACAGAAGGAGGAAGCTACTACATGATAGAGCAAAATCCCTAAAAGGGAAGGCATCTCTGATCAGTACTAGCAAAAAATTACGATCCCTCATAAAATCCTCCAAGGCCAGCTTCGAGAGAAAAATTGCACCGGACACTAATGACAATCATAAGGCTTTTTTCAGTTATGTTAGGAACCTGGGATGCAACTCCCAGACTTGCTCTGAGTTGATTCTAAATGATATAAAATACACTGAACCCACAGACATCGCCAATATCCTGGCAGACAGGTTCAGTGCAAACTTCTCCACCCCCACCCCCCCAAAAGAGCAAGTATCTATCCCAGCAGAGTGCAGCCTCCCAAACATTTCTGATGCTCAGGTGAAAGCCGCCCTCTCCAAAGCAAAAAACACTGCTTCCATGGGACTAGAAGGCGTCCCGGGTTGCGTCCTACATGAACTCCAAGAAGAACTAATCCCTCAAGTAAAACTTCTGTACAATCTCAGCCTCACTACAGGATATGTGCCCAAAGAATGGCATACAGCAACAGTGGTCCCACTCCACAAAGGTGGCGCCTCTACGGACCCTGGAAACTATCGCCCCATAAGCCTGACTAGCCTAGCCTGCAAGGCTATGGAGAGGATCATCATGGAACTCATAAACAAAGACATTGGGGACCTACAGACACTAGATCCTACCCAATTTGGCTTCATCAAGGGCAGATCCTGCCTTTTGAACCTGGTCGACTTCTTCTAAATAGTCACCAAGGCCATAGATGAAGGGAAGGTAGTCCACACAGCCTATCTGGACCTCGCAAAGGCATTTGACACAATACCCCACTCGGGCATCATAGATAAGCTATCCAGCTTAAATATAAACCCCTATGTCACAAGATGGGTCGTAAACTGGCTCAAAGACAGAACCGACAGAGTCAGAGTTGCTGGAGCCATGTCAGACTTGAAACCGGTCACAAGTGGCGTCTCACAAGGTTCTGTCCAGGGACCTGTCTTGTTCGGTATTTACTTTTCTGAGGTACAGGCCAACGTGGGAGGACTATGGCTCACCAAATTCGCAGATGACTGCAAACTGGGCGCCATAATCGACTCTCCAGCTGACACAAACATCCTTCAAAAAGGTCACGCAGAGACGGATAACTGGTGCCAGAGCCATGGTCTAAAGCTAAATGCCAAAAAGTGTATAGTCATACCCTTTGGCAAAAACAATGTGCCCACAAATTACCAAATAGGTGGTAACCCATTAAGTACAGAGAAAGTAATTAGGGATCTGGGGACCCAAGTTGATAGCAATCTCTCCTTTGACAACCACATTGCCAAAGTGGTTAGAAAGACCTTCTACATAGCCCACCTCATCATGAAAGGATTCACATCTAGATCAAGAGAGGTAATCGTGCCCCTTTATTCATCCCTCATCAGGCCCATCATAGAATACAATGCCCCCTTTGGGATGTACCTTACCCGACACCTGCAGCAATTAGAAAGACCCCAAAAGTACCTCACCAGGAGGATCAAGGGACTCAAACAGATGCCATATGCTGCTCGGTTAAAAAAACTCCAGCTCTACTCAGTTGTATACCGCCTACTTCGAGACGATCTATGCCTGACATATAAAGCTACGTCCAACCCAGAATTAATGGACATGCTCCACCTCAGTAAATCTAAATCTCTTAGAGCCACGCACTCGAGGGACTTGAACCTCAGCACAGAAATAAATAGAAAATGCTGGAGGGACAGATTCATAACCCAGAGGCTCCCTTCGCTCTGGAATAGAATTCCAATTCATGTTAGGCAGAGCACCTCACTGACTCTCTTCAAGAAGAATCTTGATGAGTGGATGGGGGATCGTAGGTTTGTCCCGGGGATTACTTCCGTGTCACTATTAGACAGAGGCACAGTAAACTAAACTTTAAAAAGGGCACAGTATACTTAAATCAAGGGGTGGCGTAAGCCAAACACAATCGGGCTAGGCTTATAAATGCCCCAGGGCAGATAGCCTAGTATGAACCTATGAACCTATAATCTCAGCTCCTTCTATGGTTATATTCCTGAAGCCTGGAAAACAGCCATTGTAATGCCATTGCACAAGGGTGGCCCAGTCACAGAGTCTCACTAGCCTCATATGTAAAGCTATGGAATGTATTATCACAAACTTCATTTTAAAATGACCCTCATTAATTCAGCTTTGTCAGAAAAAGGTCCTGCCTCTTTAATCTCATTAATTATAGTGAAAAAAGTCATTGAATCCATGGATAGTGCAATACATACAGCATATCTGGATGTGGCCAAGGCCTTTGGCACTATTCCTCATGCAAGCATTATTGACAGACTTGTAAATCTGAATATAAATCCTTATGTTGTGTGGTAGGTAGTTAACTGGTTTTCTGACAGAACCCATGTGGTTAAAGTTGCAGGTTTCACTTTTATTTATTTATTTATTTATTTTACATTTGTTAACTGGGAAATTCTGACTGGACCAGGTCCATTTTCAGCGGAGTCCCGGGGAGAAAAGCTCCAACATCAAGTTATAGAAATACAGTACATCCAGCATAATACACAAAACAGGTTACATCATGTATGCTGAGCATAGTAATATAACAAGAATTAATAAAAACACTCCAGGTAAAAGATATAGAACATGGGTAAAAAGACAATGTCAGTCATACTTTGGTAAGAAAAGAAAATATATCAAGTAAAATTCTACAGTTAAAAGTACCCTTTCAGATGACCAAGCCTACAGGGGATCAGAGCTCCAGCATGTGATCAGAGAGGAATTTGGGGAGTTAATATTAGTATGGGTAGGGTTATGTGATACAAGGGCATAACCATGTACTAAGAAGGTGCGATTTGAGGGAGTTTTTGAATATGGATGTGGAGGGGGCAGTGGACACAGCTAGGGGAAGAGAGTTCCAATTTCTGGCAACGGTGTGGGAGTAGAGCTTTCCTGCATTATTGTTAGCCTTGGTGATGGAGAGGAGAGATTTTTCACTGGATCTTAGGTATCGGTTTGTAGTATAGATAGTAAGTAGGTTGGATAATGAGGGGTTTCTTTCAGGATATTTGAGAATATTGTAGGCTGTGCCCAGCTGGTGATAGTTAAGTAGCTGTGGTAGCTCAAGCCATTTTAGTTATTTTAGTGCAGCACAGTGATGGGTTCTATAGGTTGAGTTAGTAGCAAACTTGGCTATTTTATTGTAGCATGATTCTAGTTTGTCTAGGTCACATTGTCTGATTTGGGTAAAGATTGGTGCTGCGTATAATAGAGTTGAGAGGAGGTGGCTTTGTGCAAGAGTGACTCTTGCTTTTGTGAGAGAAAGGACTTATGCCTGTATAGGGAGCCTAGTTTTTGTGTAATAGTTTTATGGTATGTGAGATGTGAACATCAAAGTGGAGATTATTGTCTATTTCAATGCCCAGAAGTTTGGTGTGGTTAGAAGGGGAGATGGTGGTGCCTTCATTAGAGGTTATGGTAAAGGAGAGGGTTTTTTTTATCTATTAGGGGTAAATAGTAGCAGTTTTGTCTTTTTGGGATTTAGAATTAGTTGGATCCCAGATATCCATTTAACTACTGAGATAAAGGTATCTTGAGTGAGTGTACGTAGGGTGGTGGGAGATGAGGCGGAGCAGATCAGAGTTGAATCATCTGCATATTGTATGAGTGTGGCATGTTGTGTAGAGCATTTGAGGTTATTTGTGAAAATAGAGAACAACAGCGGGCCCAGTATAGAGCCCTGTGGGACACCTATGGTGGCTGGAAGTTGTGTAGACAGAGTTCCTTTCCACTGGACTGATTGTTGCCTGTCAGACAAGTAGCTTCTGAACCAGGCTATAGTAGAGGAGGTGAAGGATAATGATGTTAGTGAGTCTAGTAGAATGGAGTGGGAGACCATATCAAATGCTTTTGAGAGGTCTAGGAAAATGGCTGATACATATTTGTTATCATTACTGTGAAGGTTTATATAATTAGTGAAAGATAAAAGGGCTGTGGTAGTGCTGTGATGTGGACGGAAACCGTGTTGTGTGGTAGATAGTAGATTGTGTGTGTTAAGAAATGTCATCACTTGCAAGTGGATGCATTTCTCAAGAATTTTGGATAAGGGGCAAAGGATGGCAATAGGTCAGTAGTTGGAGAATTCATAAGAATTACATCCTTTATGGAGAGGAATGATGCGAGATACTTTCCAGAGTTTGGGTATGTAGGATTCTAGTATGGAGCGGTTGATAAGGATGGAGACAGGATATGATAAGGAGTCACTAGCCATTTTTAGGTATGCAGCAGGTATGTTATCAGCTGCTAGTGTGGTTGGCTTTAGTTTTAGGAGGAGTTTTTTGATAGTTGAGGTGGGCACTGGTGATAAGCTGAAAGAGGGGGTGGTGTGGAATAGGTTATGTTGTGACTGAAGTAGACTGTTTTTGGTTATTTGACTGGACAGGGCCAAGATGGATTTAGTAAAATGGTTATTAAATTGAGAAGCTGTGTCTAGGGTATTGTTAGTAGAGATGGGTGCTGGGGTTGTGGTTTTGCTTGGCTTTAGTAGGGAGTTAATGGCATGCCAGAATTTTTGTGGACTATTTGAATATTTCCTTTGGGCGCTAAGAAAATAGTTTTGTTTGTTTATTTTGGATTCAGCCTTGGCCTTGTTTCTAAGCTGTTGATAGTATTGTCTGGAGCTAGGGGTTTTGTCAGTTTTCCAGATTTTCCAGGCTTTATCTCTAGCTTTTAGTAAGGCTCTGGTGTCTCTATTTAGCCAGGGTAGTAAGGCTCTGGTGTCTCTATTTAGCCAGGGTGCGTAGTTGGCTTTAACTCTGATCTTTCTGCTGGGAGCTAGACTATTATGGATGTTAGAGAAGGTTGTATTGAAGTAGTCTACTGCCTGGTCTAACCCGAGTGTCCGTAGTGGTTCCCAGTTGCAGTGGCTTAGGACAGTATTTAGGTATCGTGGGGTAAGGTTACGGTCATCTCGTACAAATTTGTAGACTACTGGTTTGGGGTGATTGGAGTGTTTCTGGAGTAGGAATGTGGGGAGATGATCACTTAAGTCATCTGGGAGGCAGCCTACTGTATAGTTTTGTTTGGGATAGTTGGTTAGTGTCCAGTCCAGTATGGATTCTCTCTTTGTTTTCTCATCTATTCTAGTTGGTTCTTTAATTAGTTGAGAGAACCCATATAGATTGATATGTGTAGAGGGGCTGCTGGAGTTACAGGTTGCCCAGTCAGTGTTAAGGTCTCCTAGTAGAAAAGTTTCCTGAGGTAGATTGTCCTTTGTCCAGTGTAGGATGTCTTCTATTATGAGCGAGTTGTTGCCTGGAGGTATATAGCAGCATATTATATTAATCTTCTTGGTGTTTCTTATGGATAGGACAGAAAACAGGACTTCAGCAGTTTGAAAAGTGGGTGGTGTGGTGTGCAGGAGCTGGAGGTTAAAGGTGTTTTTAAAGAGAATGGCTACTCCTCCTCCCTTCCTGTTTGTTCTATCAGATCTAAGTGTATTATACCCTGGGGGAAGAAAGACTTCATCTTGGATACTGGGTGTAAGCCAGGTTTCTGTAATGGCGAGTATATCAGGGTTGTAGTGGGCTATGAATGCATGTAGGTCTGTTAGCTTATTGGTAATACTTCTTATGTTGAGATTTAGGATTAGCAGGTCAGATGTTTGTCTAGCTGAGAGGGGACCTGGATTTGGGTGAATGTCACCAGAGGTTAGCAGAATTTGTAGGAGTGTCAGTATGTGTTTTTTAATATTAATTGTTTGCAAGCTTGGTCTATGAGAGTTTTTCTTAGTGTGATGAGATGGTGTAATTTTTGTTAGTGAGTAATATGTAGTTGTAAGATTTATGATTGTAGGGCAGATGTAGAAGTCTGAGTGAGTTTGAGAGGGTGGGCTAGTGTGGGTAGTGTGATAGCAGTTGTGCAACGGTAGATCTGTTTGTAAGGAAGTTAGGAAGGTTAGCGATAGTAGAGCTAGTGATAGGGATGTGAGTGTGGGTAACATACTACTTTGAGTGAGAAGTACAACTAGGATTCCTGGTTGGTTGTGTGTGAGGGTAGAGTTGTGTTGCCTGGGAATGTGTTTTGGGAGTGGGATATAATTGGATTGGGGGGTGGGGGGAGGTAGGATGAGTGGGTTGGGCTAGTTGTTAGGGAATTAGGGGTTGGACTATTGGTCAGGTGATTAGGGGTTAGAATAAAAGGAGAAGTAGTGGGGGCGGGTGTAAGGAAGTTAGGAAGGTTAGCGATAGTAGAGCTAGTGATAGGGATGTGAGTGTGGGTAACATACTACTTTGAGTGAGAAGTACAACTAGGATTCCTGGTTGGTTGTGTGTGAGGGTAGAGTTGTGTTGCCTGGGAATGTGTTTTGGGAGTGGGATATAATTGGATCGGGGGGTGGGGGGAGGTAGGATGAGTGGGTTGGGCTAGTTGTTAGGGAATTAGGGGTTGGACTATTGGTCAGGTGATTAGGGGTTAGAATAAAAGGAGAAGTAGTGGGAATAGGGGCAGGGAGGGCGCAGCGAGGGCGGCAGCCAGGCTAACACCGACTCTAAGTGTTTCTTTAGGCTTTGGTAAGTATGTAATGTTAGCTTAAATTGTAATATGTTCAACTGAAATTTTAACTGTAATTTAATATGTTTGCACGAAGTTATACGCTATGTTATGGGCACAGAGTATAATTTTCTGACATTCTTAAAAGGATATAGAATTAAAGCTGGGGTTAGTTACAGATGAAACAGGAGAGGAAATGAAATGCTCTTTTATAGATTTGAGTATTTCTCAAAAGAAACTTGACTTTAGTTGGGGGGGGGGGGCACTAACTGGAAAGCAATATACAACTGTTTAGTCCTGGTGATGTACTCATCAGTACAGAGGTTTGACTAAGGAACTATACAGCAGAAATGTACTAATACACTCACTAACATTTGTTTAAGTTAATGCAGGTAAGGTATTTTACTGTCTAGACACTTGGAAGTTAAGCACCTACATTAGTATTTAGTCTTTTTAGTTGCAGGACAAGTGTCTGTGGGTGCCCAGTGCTCAAGAGAAACAACTGAAATTTCTACTGCTTGATATGGGGGGCAGCGACCTGCTTGACCTGAAGGATGGTTTGGATTACTGAAAGAAAAGTAGAAGAAAAATGTAAGAGAGCATTAGGTTAAGGCAGCACATACTGTGTGACCAGTCAGATTGGATTTTTGTTTAGCAATAGTCAATAACAAAAACATCAGGCAATGGTTATTCCTGCTTCAGAACCTGATAACATAAAATATTTTCTTATGGCAACATACAAATATAAAATGTAAATATAGAAAGCAGTCCTCTACTAAATTAAGCAAGATACACTTTCAATGTATTTAAAAACTAGTCAATGCAGTTAGACAGAGCAGTGAAATGCAGCATGTGAGGGCGAGCGAAGCGGGCTAACACCGACTCTAAGTGTTTCTTTAGGCTTTGGTAAGTATGTAATGTTAGCTTAAATTGTAATATGTTCAACTGAAATTTTAACTGTAATTTAATATGTTTGCACGAAGTTATACGCTATGTTATGGGCACAGAGTATAATTTTCTGACATTCTTAAAAGGATATAGAATTAAAGTTGGGGTTAGTTACAGATGAAACAGGAGAGGAAATGAAATGCTCTTTTATAGATTTGAGTATTTCTCAAAAGAAACTTGACTTTAGTTGGGGGGGGGGCACTAACTGGAGAGCAATATACAACTGTTTAGTCCTGGTGATGTACTCATCAGTACAGAGGTTTGACTAAGGAACTATACAGCAGAAATGTACTAATACACTCACTAACATTTGTTTAAGTTAATGCAGGTAAGGTATTTTACTGTCTAGACACTTGGAAGTTAAGCACCTACATTAGTATTTAGTCTTTTTAGTTGCAGGACAAGTGTCTGTGGGTGCCCAGTGCTCAAGAGAAACAACTGAAATTTCTACTGCTTGATATGGGGGGCAGCGACCTGCTTGACCTGAAGGATGGTTTGGATTACTGAAAGAAAAGTAGAAGAAAAATGTAAGAGAGCATTAGGTTAAGGCAGCACATACTGTGTGACCAGTCAGATAGGATTTTTGTTTAGCAATAGTCAATAACAAAAACATCAGGCAATGGTTATTCCTGCTTCAGCACCTGATAACATAAAATATTTTCTTATGGCAACATACAAATATAAAATGTAAATATAGAAAGCAGTCCTCTACTAAATTAAGCAAGATACACTTTCAATGTATTTAAAAACTAGTCAATGCAGTTAGACAGAGCAGTGAAATGCAGCATGTGAGGGCGAAAGCCGGCTAACACCGACTCTAAGTGTTTCTTTAGGCTTTGGTAAGTATGTAATGTTAGCTTAAATTGTAATATGTTCAACTGAAATTTTAACTGTAATTTAATATGTTTGCAACGAAGTTATACGCTATGTTATGGGCACAGAGTATAATTTTCTGACATTCTTAAAAGGATATAGAATTAAAGCTGGGGTTAGTTACAGATGAAACAGGAGAGGAAATGAAATGCTCTTTTATAGATTTGAGTATTTCTCAAAAGAAACTTGACTTTAGTTGGGGGGGGGGCACTAACTGGAGAGCAATATACAACTGTTTAGTCCTGGTGATGTACTCATCAGTACAGAGGTTTGACTAAGGAACTATACAGCAGAAATGTACTAATACACTCACTAACATTTGTTTAAGTTAATGCAGGTAAGGTATTTTACTGTCTAGACACTTGGAAGTTAAGCACCTACATTAGTATTTAGTCTTTTTAGTTGCAGGACAAGTGTCTGTGGGTGCCCAGTGCTCAAGAGAAACAACTGAAATTTCTACTGCTTGATATGGGGGGCAGCGACCTGCTTGACCTGAAGGATGGTTTGGATTACTGAAAGAAAAATAGAAGAAAAATGTAACAGAGCATTAGGTTAAGGCAGCACATACTGTGTGACCAGTCAGATTGGATTTTTGTTTAGCAATAGTCAATAACAAAAACATCAGGCAATGGTTATTCCTGCTTCAGCACCTGATAACATAAAATATTTTCTTATGGCAACATACAAATATAAAATGTAAATATAGAAAGCAGTCCTCTACTAAATTAAGCAAGATACACTTTCAATGTATTTAAAAACTAGTCAATGCAGTTAGACAGAGCAGTGAAATGCAGCATGTGAGGGCGAGCGAAGCGGGCTAACACCGACTCTAAGTGTTTCTTTAGGCTTTGGTAAGTATGTAATGTTAGCTTAAATTGTAATATGTTCAACTGAAATTTTAACTGTAATTTAATATGTTTGCACGAAGTTATACGCTATGTTATGGGCACAGAGTATAATTTTCTGACATTCTTAAAAGGATATAGAATTAAAGCTGGGGTTAGTTACAGATGAAACAGGAGAGGAAATGAAATGCTCTTTTATAGATTTGAGTATTTCTCAAAAGAAACTTGACTTTAGTTGGGGGGGGGGCACTAACTGGAGAGCAATATACAACTGTTTAGTCCTGGTGATGTACTCATCAGTACAGAGGTTTGACTAAGGAACTATACAGCAGAAATGTACTAATACACTCACTAACATTTGTTTAAGTTAATGCAGGTAAGGTATTTTACTGTCTAGACACTTGGAAGTTAAGCACCTACATTAGTATTTAGTCTTTTTAGTTGCAGGACAAGTGTCTGTGGGTGCCCAGTGCTCAAGAGAAACAACTGAAATTTCTACTGCTTGATATGGGGGGCAGCGACCTGCTTGACCTGAAGGATGGTTTGGGTTACTGAAAGAAAAATAGAAGAAAAATGTAAGAGAGCATTAGGTTAAGGCAGCACATACTGTGTGACCAGTCAGATTGGATTTTTGTTTAGCAATAGTCAATAACAAAAACATCAGGCAATGGTTATTCCTGCTTCAGAACCTGATAACATAAAATATTTTCTTATGGCAACATACAAATATAAAATGTAAATATAGAAAGCAGTCCTCTACTAAATTAAGCAAGATACACTTTCAATGTATTTAAAAACTAGTCAATGCAGTTAGACAGAGCAGTGAAATGCAGCATGTGAAATAGCCCTTCTGGCTCTATAACAGTAAACAAGGAAAACAGAACATATCTAGGTGCATATGTGACAGCAGTTCAGTAAGCAGAATTATCTAAAGGCATCCTGCAGTGTTAAACATAACAGAAACATATAGTATAAGCTGTTGTACTAAAGCATTATGAATTAAACCACAATATACATCATACCTTAAATGCAAAACCTTACAGTAGGATGATTACACACAAGGGAGGCAAACAGCTGCTGTTGGATTTGAAACAAAAAAACAAAATGGCACCCTGGGTTTAAATTACCTCAGGTTATCCAATACAGAACAAGAGCTGGAGGAGGGAGGGGTAAAGACTACAGGGAAGGAGAAGGCTAGCCAATGGTTAAATGAACTCTGCAGACACTCACTGTGAAGTGCAAACGGAATAGAAACCACTCATTGAACCTTAAGAAAAGGTATGCTACTTTGCACAGTCACTCTACTTTATACTATAAAATCAAGGCAGATGTAGACATTATCCAATTTACCCTGACATTCTTAAAAGGATATAGAATTAAAGCTGGGGTTAGTTACAGATGAAACAGGAGAGGAAATAAAATGCTCTTTTATAGATTTGAGTATTTCTCAAAAGAAACTTGACTTTAGTTGGGGGGGGGGGGGCACTAACTGGAGAGCAATATACAACTGTTTAGTCCTGGTGATGTACTCATCAGTACAGAGGTTTGACTAAGGAACTATACAGCAGAAATGTACTAATACACTCACTAACATTTGTTTAAGTTAATGCAAGTAAGGTATTTTACTGTCTAGACACTTGGAAGTTAAGCACCTACATTAGTATTACTGAAATTTCTACTGCTTGATATGGGGGGCAGAGACCTGCTCGACCTGAAGGATGGTTTGGATTACTTAAATGCAAAACCTTACAGTAGGATGATTACACACCAAGGGAGACAAACAGCTGCTGTTGGATTTGAAACAACAAATTTGAAACTTTTGATAGAAAAAAACATTAACAGTGGTGTACCACAAGGCATACTGTTGAACCCTGTCCTGTATGGCATCTGTTTCTTGGACCTTAAGGCTAACACTTCTAACCTCTGTTTGTATAAGTTTCCAGACAAGTGTAAATTGGGAATTATTATTCGATATTCAGATCACTCACAATTGGATTGGCCAAGCATGGGTTAGATCATGTTAACAATTGATCTGATGTTGTCAGTTTTCATTTTATCCTTGACATATGGGTTTAGTTCTGAGCATTGGAACTGACTCAAATGTTACTACAGCCTGCCGAAGCCAAAAACTGTCTAGCCTAACCCTTACCCACAATGCTTCTTTCCCTGTTACCTCAGATCTCGTCTGCTGCTTTTCATGTCAGGCATGGTTGCATTTACTGTCAAGCAAGCTAAGTAAACGTTTATTGTTTACTGGTTTACTATCAAAATTTAGAAACACATTTGTTTGAGTAATGACTTACTCAAAAAAAAAAAAAAAAAAGTTGAAAAGGAAAATATTTTTTAATAAAAACAACGAAAGTGGTAATGTGGATAATTAGAAATTTGATATTATTAACATTACCCAATGTACCTTCACTTCTTCTGATTTCATACCAACGTTTTGCAAGGGGCAAGCCCCCCTGTGCCCCTCACACCCCCTGATTATTATATATACAGACTCTGAGATCGCACTACAGTAAGGAAAAGTGTAAATTTCCAGATACTGTGGTGTGATCTCCAATCAAAATGTCAGTCTCATATGAGAGAATGCACACTAGCATTCTCTGTTGTGGATTTGAACATTACAGATCAACGTAAAGGAAACTTGGAACCATGATTTCAACCTTCTAAGTTTCGCGTAACTGCCGTGCAAGATTTAGATAGTAAACCTTGTCTTCTTCTTGCTTTCCGACTGTTCAGTAGTCTTTTTTACCCTTACCTTATCATAGAACGTTCTGAGCCTCTTCTGAACTTTTCTGTATTTTTTTATTTCTTTTCTCTGTAATGCATTCGTATTCCTGACTATCTTTGTTGATAGTATTTTCCCTTGTGTAACTTTCCTGGCTGTTCTTCCAAAAAAAAAAAAGTAGTTTTATAGTAGTTTCTTTTCTTCTGCTTCTTCAGTGTGTGTGTGTTTGAGTGTGTGGCCTGCATGCCATTATTTTGTTGGAGCAAGACATGGCTGATAAATCTAAAGCCCCTTCTGGGTTTAAGAGATGCCAGAAATGTGGACAAAAGAGAGGCCTCAGTGGTGTCTAACTAAAAGATCAGTGACCTTAGAAACCATATTTATCTGGACAGACTGGCAGCCCTCTCTTTGTATATTCAGTTTCTTACAGACTCCGCTATGGGTATCTGGTTCTATCCTTTTGAGCCATAAAAGATCCAACTCTGTTTGATTTTTTATTCATTTACAGAGCAAATTGTTCCACATACCAGATTAAATGAAGTAAACCATCATCAACAAATAAATAAGGCACATTGGCATGATAGATTCAAATCACAGTGTAGCCCTCATGTCTGGAACAAAGTTCTGCTACATGTCATGCAGAGTAGCATCCTTGCCACCTTCAAGGTAAACCTAGATAACTGGAAGGGCAGCTTCATATTTTCCAAAAGTCTATCTTTTGTTCCCTCCTTCAGAGTGGAGGGAAGATTTGAAAATGGTTTATTGGCTAGGCCTGTAATATTTTACAGACTGATTGACTAGTGCTTCTTAATCTGGATATAAAAGAAAAATTACTGCCACAGACCCCAGATAGCAAACTCAAGGAATCCTAAAAGAATTCTGGAACACTATGAACAAATTTATAAACCCAGGTAACAAAACATCAAAGGCCAGTACTTAACAGTAGTACTGCCTGTAAAATTAGCTCTTAATTTATACAAAATGTTCTCTTTGCTTTACACTGCAGTGGTGGTGCTGCGGTAGCATTGTTGCCTCACAGTAAGACGCTGTCCAGTTCAATTCTCAGTTAGAGCGTCTTCTGCGTGGAGACATGCGTGAATGGGTGTACCTTCATTAAAGGTTGTGCGTCAGAGCTGGCAACTCAGTACGTAAAAATCTACTGCCAATCATTAGCGGACCGGACTTCCGCTGTGGCGGCCCCTAACCGGGAAAAGCCGAAAGAGTTCTCTTTGCATTACAACTGAATATTAACCTGACATGTATATGTCAGGCATTCTACTCACTGGTAGTAAAAATAAGCACTTATGAGTTGAATATAGCCCTGTGACAGTACTCAGTCATGTGCTTCATTACTGCAGTTTTTACATGTAATTTCTGCTTTTTTGGATAATTACTTGTTGTCAATACTTATACCTACATATGAATACCACTGACACATCATGCTGTTTACTCACTTTGCTGCTACCTTATTGGACAGGTTTTCTGTTGGAGTGGTACGACAACAATACTTTTAGGTGCCCATAAGTAAATTCAGACCTAGCTGCAAGACATCATATTTTATCTGGCAACTACATTTGTCTACCCCAAAGCACAGCAAAGAACCAAGCTGCACTTGCGGCAGGACAGATGTGCACAACATTAGACTGAATGTCTCCAACCCAGCAGGTGTGTGGGGGGGTCTACATTACTCACCTCCTTCCCCCAATTCTCCAGTGACCCCATTGTGTCAGATTTGTAACATCTCTATCCAACCAACATTTCAACAATAAGCTACATCCACTTAAAGAAACAACATATACAAATAACTAAATAGCCACTTCTATTACAACTTCAAGATCTATATGAAAAAAAAAATATTTTCCCAGCAAAAGTTACATAACTAAATTATATCACAACCTGTTCTTACAACAACACAAATAAAATCAATCCTACAGTGAAACAAGTACCAGGTATTTAGCCATAATTCTCAGCATGGTTTATATGCTTCAGAACACATGCCCTTTGTCGACTCTTACTTATCCTACTAAGTAAAATCCATTTAAAAATCCAGGTCCAAGAAACCTTGAGCTGGCCATTATGAGCACTATAAACAGAATTGAAATATGGCTAAAGAGCAGTCAAGTCAACCATTGATATTGGGCATTACATAATCTTGATTAAAAGATAGTACCTGCTTTCTGCCTCAACTGCACCTACTAGCTCACAGGATTATACTACCATTCATAACAACAGACTCGGGAATACGTAAGGTGGGGTTCTTACTCTAGTCAGGATGATGACCTCTCCCCTTCTCTCATTACAAACATCAATGCTTGTAATGCCTCTCCCCATACTGGTTACAGTAAAATATTTATCAGGATCATATACATTCTCCTACATTCTAATACAGCACAATTTGAGAACATTCAGGATACTTTATTGCACTTCATCATAATAGGAGACGGCAACCTAGACTTACATAATCCTATTAGAAAAAAGCTACAAAGTTTTCTACTTAGCAGAAACTTTACATATCTTGCCCAGGTATTAGACCACATCAAATCACAAAGAGGTCCTTACTATTAGACATTATTCTTTCTAAAGTTTCAGGGAAATGCAAAGCTATTCATGCATTCCCAACTCCACAAGTGAACAATGCCCAGTCATAAGCATCTGGCAACTTAGAACTATTAAGCTTCCGCCCAGATACATTATAAAAAGACAAGTTTCAGAAAACTCTGGAAATGCAAACTACAACAAATTATTTTAGAAATCTGCAGTGATCACATATACAACATCGAAGGCAGTTCTGGAATACTGTCAAAAGGCTGTCTGGAAACAACCTCTTTAAAATTTATAGCAATATTCAGACCAGCCAGGAAATAAGGCACAATGTAAATAACCTACCACAAAGTAATCAAACAGGTTTCATCACATCACTTTTCCCTGTGTGACCCACTGTCCCCAGTTCTTACCAGAAGAGCACCTTTTCACAGAAAACTGACCTTTTGATTATACACTGCATTATGATCAGAGTTGCTCTTTAGATCACTTTCAGTAGGTTTATATGTATTGAGATCCTGTTGCATTCCTGTTGCTACTTGTGCTGATGAATAACTACAGCTACACTTGCTTGAACTGCAGTAAAGTCTTAGGTTTTACCTCTGATGCAACCTGTCTTAGCTATAGCATCAACTATAGCATGTCCAGCTTTGCCTTCTCTCTGCACTTTTGAGTTGCCTTTGACCTTTTGCAACACACTCAGCAATGATCTTACACTAATGAATTTTTAGTAAGGATTAGTTCAGAACACATAACTCTTTTTCCTTTAGAGTTGAGTATACCATTTATAGTGTCTGAATTTCTCTCCTGCCCATATGGTAGAAAATAGAGTATTTTCACACTCAGAGGACTCTTCCTGTACCTTATGTAGTATCTTACTAATCAGAGTCATACTTCTGCTCTAGGACAACACTGACACTACTGTCAGTATACCCTGTTTCTAAATAGAATTCTTTATCCGTCGGTGAATGTGCCAGGTACAGGATCTGACTTAAGCTATCCTTTGAAACTTGCATGGCTTTTTCTTGCTCTTCCTCTCTTATCCAGGGTTCTGTCTATTTTTTTGGCTTTAGAAGTTGGTACTAAATAATTATGTCAGGATAGGGCATTAGTATATGTAATGATAGCTGGAATAAAGCTACCAAAATTACAACATATGTTGTGCATATGTAAAATACACAATATATTGTGCATATAAGTAAAATAGTCAGAGCTGTTTTAAGACTAATGTATGCTGTAGCCCTTTAAAGAAACTGAATACTCATTAATGCATTACAATGTCTAAGCAATTGTCAGGAAGATGTGAGATGCTCATAGATTCATAGGTTCATAGGTTGATACTAGGCTATCTGCCCTAGGGCATACAAGCCTAGCCAGAGTGTGTTTGGCTTTCGCCACCCTTCTTAGATTAGTTGACTGTGCCTCTGTATAGTAGGTCACAGAAGATAGCCCATTTAAGGTTAGTTTACCGTGCCTCTGTCTAGCAGTGACACAGAAGAGATCCCAGGGGTAAATATATGATCTCCCATCCAAATGTCAAGATTCTTCTTGAAGGGGGTCATTGAGGGGCTCTGTCTGACATGGATTGGGATTTTGTTCCAGAGTGAGGGGAGCCTCTGGGATATGAATCTGTCCCTCCAGCATGTTCTATTTATTTCTGTGCTGAGGTTTAAGTCATTGGAGCATGTAGTTCTGATGGATTTGGATTTCTTGAGGTGGAGCATGTCCATTAATTCTGGGTTGGACATGGCTTTATACGTCAGGCACAGATCGCCCCTGAGTAGGCAGTAAGCAACTGAGTAGAGCTGGAGTTTCTTTAGCCTAACTGCTGAAATGTTAGCATTATTTATGCTGAACTGCCATGTTGTTATGAATAACATAACCTGTTTGTTACAATCTTTGATGTATCCTTACATTTCTGACTCAACCAATGAATACGTCAGGGGGAAATAGAAGTAGAAACCCTTGACAGTACTTTACTTTCATGGTAAATGCTTGGATGCTGTCAGTGATTTACAACATATACCTTTGCAAAGCATTTTACATTAGATGTGATTTCCCAAGCTGATTCTTTCTTTAGGGCCAAAGTTGTCAGAGTGAGATGTTGCGATGTGGTGTGCAGTACCGGTTACACCAGTTATGCATTGTAATGATGCAGCACTTACAAGACATGACAGATACTCAATGTGTTCTCAGCTGCTTGCCTGCCCCTTACTTCTCTGTGGTATTTTACATTGCACAGGGCAGGTATGCAATAGTGTGTCACAGAGTATTCTCGTAATGCAGGAGCACCACAAGAAGAAACAGGACAGTCCCCGGAAGGGTAGGCTGAGACTAGTCCACGAGTGGGGTTAACAGCCTTGGAAAATTTGAGTGGCGTAGGGGAACTTGATAGCAAAATGTAGGCCTGTATTTGATGTAGCCAGAGCATTTCCTCATAAATTTGCAGTTTTAGAGAACACACATACTCTTCCGCGGTGGTGCAGCAGTAGTGTTGTTGCCTAACAGCAAGAGGTTCTCCCGTTCGATTCTTGGCTGGAGTGCGGGGAGTGCCTTCTTTGTGGAGTCTGCATGTCCTCCCCGCGGTTGGGTGGGCATTCAAAAGACATGCATAAATGGGCACGCCTTCGTTGAAGGTTGAACGTCGAGCTGGCACCTTGGCATTCGTGAAAATCTACTTCCAATGATTAGCGGACCGGAGTTCCGCTGTGGCGACCACTAACCGGGAAAAGCCGAAAGACAACAACAACAACATACTCCTATATGTTACATAAAAACTGAATATGTTATTACATTTGTAATGAATGTCCACAGAATTGTACAGAACAGCAACATCATTACAGGTAATTGGTTGAAGTACAGACATTTGGCTATACAATCTTAGGATGAGGCTGAAATGTAATCAGATTATTCTGTTTTCTTTTACACTTACACTTTCCTGTTTTTACTTGTAGAATAAAATTATTTACTTATTATTAAAATTATTACTTATTCGGCATATTTTTCACTTCATTCCATGATGAATTTTAAAGTGATTATAATGCTTAATTGAGTCTGGTAAAGTTGAGAATCAATCAGAGAAAGTTATTCAAAAGCTTTTAGTGCACATTGCAGTTGTACTGCATGTCAGATCATAGAACTTAGTGGAAAATGAAGTTTTCCTCAACCCCTAAGGTTGAATGGTATCAGAGGGGTTGAGTAGTCACAGAGACAGTGTACAGGCCCGGTGTGCTTTGTGGGTTTTTTATGTGTTTCTATGTGTGTGTATCTACTGGCTTCACAACATCCTTCATAGAGCCTAATAGTGGTAATGCCTCGCACAGTGGCTCCTGACAGTTAAGAACCACAGACATGACCCACGCAGAGAGCCACCTAAGCATCTGCTCCCCCCCCCCACATGTAGAAAGATAGACACAAGCAAGCAGATACATATCATCATATACATACATACATACAGACAGACAGACAGGCATAGACATGCACACACATGAACTAGGATGAGTACACACTGACATGTAGGCACACTTGTCTCACATGCACACACACACACACACACACACACACACACACACACACACACACACACACACACACACACACACTGACACACTCTGTCTTTCTCACACTGACTCACACTCTTGCATGCACATAGCAGGCAAACTGTTTTTCACACACATGCACACACACGCAGACCAGCACCTCTACCCCTTTGTCCAGTACCAACCCTACACTACCTCCAGCTTTAGAATAGGCAGTCTAAGTAAGGGTGCAGGAGCTTATGTTTGCAGACCTCTCCAGTCGTTGCAGAGTTGTTTCATTAAACTTTCAGGCACTGTTGATTTGACCCAGAGGCTGAGTCATTTGCATATTATTAATGAAGGGAGCAGGTACAGCAGTTGATCTTCTTGGTAGTAGTTTGGCTGTGTGACGCTGCTGGGAATGAGACAAGCATAGGTGTGGCAATGCTCTTGTCTGCACTCCACTGCACTATGGATGAGGCAGGTATGGTTATGACAATGTACTTCTCTACACTGCACTACACTTTGGATGAGGTCGGTGTAGTTATGACAGTGTGCTTGTCTACACTGCACTGCATTGTGGATGTGCCAGATGTCACAAACCAGACAAAACATAAAACACAAAATCAGTGTGCCGCACAATCACAGCCCTTAAGGCGAAATAACATACCTAACACACTAGTAATAGGTGACTCTATAGTCAGGCACACTGATGTCCCACTCACTAGGCTGGGCAAGGAGAAGGTTACTGTTAGTTGCCTGTCGGGGGCCAGAATCCACCACATAACACAAACATTCAGGTCACTCCAGAACAAGTACAGATATGACTCTGTCATTGTTCATGTTGGTGTGAATGACCTGAGACGTACCTCCCTGGACTACATGAAAAGAGACATGGAAGAGCTCTGTGATCATGTAGTCCAGGCTGGTATGACCCTGACCCTGAGTAGCATCCTGCCCTCACCAAGAATGATACCTCAGTATAAAGAAAAAATGATCAATTTCAACAACTGGCTAAGCTTCTGGTGTCATTCAAAGGGGATCCAGTGTCTGTCAGCCTGGGACAACATGCTCGAAAAGCCGAGATGGCTTGCACCTGTCACCCCTAGGCTTTTGAATACGGACAAGGCTCTTGCTGCCCCCATAGTGCCTTTTGTAGGCAAGGCTCAAAAGTCAAACCCACCTCTGTAAACAGCACAATTAACAAAAAACTGAGGGTTATGCTACTCGACGCGAGGAGTTTAAATCTCAAAATGCACACACTCGAAGCACTCCTCAGTATGAAGAATGTTGACATCTGTGCAGTAAGTGAAACCTTGTTCAAGGCTCCAGAGAGCACCCCAGCACTACCGGCCTACAACTCATACCACACGGACCGAAACCCAAAAGGAGGGGGTGTATCCATATTCATCAAGGATACTTATAGCTCCAGGTTAGTGGCGCAGCATGATACCTCTGAGATCATCCATGTGCAACTTACATTGGGCAAATCTGCAATGTAAATTGTGGCCTGCTGCAGATCACCCTCCATGACCCAGGACCACCACTAACCTTTCTGGAGACACTGGAAGACATGAAGGTCCTACCGGACACCTTGATGTTGGGCAATTTCAATTACCCTACCATTCACTGGGAAAACTACTCGAATACAAACTCCCAGGCCCAGCTCTTCCTGGAATTCATCAACTCAAATGCCCTGGATCAGCTGGTAAACTCCCCTACCAGAGGTGAAAACATATTGGATCTGGTCATCACCAACATGGGCAACAGGTGTCACTGGTTTGATCAGACCATAAACTAATCACGCTGGATGTCCACACCCCACCACCATCCCCAACTAAGGAAACTACAGTAAAAAACTTTTCTAAAGCAAACTTCACAGCCCCCACACTAAAGGATAATGCTGCCCAAGATGCAGAAACCTTTACAAATGCACTCTATGAGCACCTGCAAGGATGCATGGATTGTGCCATCCCTGACAAAACCAAGACTCACTCCTCTAAGAGAAGGAAACCAGTTTGGTGGACCCTGCCATAAACAGGCTATACAATAGAAGGAGGAAACTAGTTCAGAAAAAAGCAAATCCCAGGAAGGAAAGAAATCCCTGATCAGTATCAGTATGAAACTAAGGTCCCTCATAAAATCATCCAAGGCTAACTGTGAAAGAAAAATAGCCAAGGATTCAAAAGATAACCACAAAGCCTTCTTTAGCTATGTTAAGAATCTAAGTGGCAACTCGCAGATATGCACTGAACTGGTGCAAAATAGCACAAAATATACTGAACATACTGATATTGCCAACATCCTGGCAGATAAGTTCAGTGCAAACTTCACCCCCCCCCCTCACCCCCAAAAGGGCCCACAACAATACCGGAAAAGTGTAGTGTCCTGGAAATCACAGATGCACAGGTGAAAACAGCCCTTTCAAAAGCCAAAAACGCAGCATCAGTGGGGCCAGATGGTGTCCCAGGCTGCGTCTTACACGAACTACAGAATGAACTAACCCCCCACCTAAACACGCTGTTCAACCTCAGCCTCTCCACAGTTTATTCTTCTCCACAAAGGAGGGTCCACAACTGACCCTGGTAACTATCATCCCATAAGCCTGACTAGCCTGGTCTGCAAGGCTATGGAGCGCATCATCATGGAATTCATTAACAAAGACATTGGGAACCTCCAAACACTTGACCTGACCCAGTTCGGCTTTGTTAAGGGCAGATCATGCCTACTAAACCTGGTTGACGTCTTTGAGACAGTCACCAAGGCCATAGATGAGGGAAAGGTGGTTCACACAGCCTACCTTGACCTCGCCAAGGCTTTCGACACCATTCCCCACTCGGGTATTACAGAAAAACTCACTAGCCTGAACATAAACCCCTACATCACGAGATGGGTTGCCAACTGGCTTACAGACAGAACTCACACGGTAAGAATAGCGAGCTCCAGGTCCGATTCTAAACCAGTCACAAGTGGTGTCTTGCAAGGCTCTGTTCTGGCACTCCTACTGTTCGGCATATACTTCTCAGTAGTAAACACGAGGACTATGGCTAACCAAGTTTGCTGGTGACTGCAAACTGGGAGCCATAATTGACTCTCCGGCTGACACTGACATCCTCCAAAAGGGCCTTACTGAGACGGACACCTGGTGTCAAAGTCATGGCCTCAAGCTAATTGCCAAAAAATGCATAGTCATCCCATTTGGGAAAAACAAAACACCCATGAATTACCACATAAGTGGCAGCCCCCTTAATACAGAAGAGGTAATAAGAGATCTGGGGACCCAGGTAGATTTTAATCTCTCCTTTGACAATCATATTGCCAGAGTAGTTAGGAAATCCTTCTATGTGGCCCATCTAATTACTAAAGGGTTTGCATCTAGAAATAAAGAGGTTATAGTGACCCTCTACCCATCACTGATCAAACCCATCATAGAGTACAATGCCCCATTTGGGATGTACCTCACAAGACACTTCCAACAGCTGGAAAGACCACAAAAGTACCTCACCAAGAGGATTACTGGCCTCAAACATATGTCCTATGCAGCCTGACTGAAAAACCTCCGGCTGTACTCAGTGGCATATTGCTTACTCAGAGTTGATTTCTGCCTGACTTACAAAGCCATGTCCAAGTCAGAATTGATGGACATGCTCCACCTAAAGGAATCCTAATCACTGCAAGCCACGCGCTCTAGTGAGCTAAACCTCACCACAACAATAAATAGAATATGCTGGAAGGATAGATTCCTGTAACAGAGACTCCCCATGCTTTGGAACAAAATTCCAAACTACATTAGACAGTGCCCCTCACTAACACTCTTCAAGAGAAACCTTGACGAGTGGATGGGTAACAGAAAATACACCCCTGGGATCACTTCATTGGCTCTTCTTGACAGAGGATCAGTTAATTAATCAATGGGGCGGTGAAAGCCGATGCACTCTGGCTAGGCTTATAAATGCCCTTGGGTAGATAGCCTAGTACCTACCTATGAACCTATGGTTATGGCAGTGTGCTTGTTTACATTGCACTTGATATGAGGTAGGTGGCTATGGCAGTGTGCTTGTCTACAATGCACTGCACTGTGGATGTGGTAGTTGTGGCTATGATTATGTACTTGTGTACACTGCACTACACTTTGGATGAGCTAGGTGTGGTTATGACATTGTGCTTGTCTACACTGCAGTGCACTGCAGTGTGGATATGGCAGATGTGGTTATGGCATTGTACTTGTCTGCACTTCATTTTGGATGAGGTAGGTGTGGTTATGGCAGTGTGCTTAACTGCACTGCACTACACTTTGGATGATATAGGTATGGTTATGCAGTGTGAATATCTACACAGTGGATGAGGCAGGTGTTATAGCAGTGTGCTTGCCTGCACTACACTGAGGGTGAGGCAAGTGTGATTATGGAAATGTGGTTGTCTGCACTTCATTGTGTGACCTGGGATATACCTCTTCCTGTCTTAGTGTTTTCCCTTCTATTCCTGGGAATGGTAATACTGTTCCACGGTTATGTTATTTTATGCGGTACAGCCTGTCACTATTTGCTGGAGAGTCAAAGTTGTACTGTACTGATGCACTTCCAGCATGCTGTCATTTGCTTAACCTCCATAACTTCCCTAACCTATCCCACTGTGTATGCTGCTGTTTGCTTGCTTGCAAATTGCAGATTAGGCTTTGCATATCAGTTTGCATACCAACTGATATTATTTCTCACTAGGTTTGATTTCATCATTAAATGTTGAAGTTCTGAGCTGACTTTTTGGGATCAGTGATGTTTATTTCTTTATTCCATAGTCAGATTTAGAAACTCTTGGATGCTGTATTTTAATCAGGTACATTCTAAAAGTAAGCAGATTAAAAAGAATTAGTTATGTGTACTTACAGAGATACTGTAGTGGTCATTTCTACTGATTATCTACAACACTGTAAATTTAATACAGAAAGTGAGTCACGTGGCATTTCAGGAAAATGCACGTTCTGTGTCTCTCTGCCCTATTTCTGTTACTGCTTTTAAGCTTTTCTGTACTTTTCTTTTTGTCATAATACCAAGATTTTGCTTTGCCATGTTCTTCCTTTGCTTGTACACTGTACTTGCTTTTCCCTGTGCCTTTCTGTCTCTTGTTTTGTTATGCCGTCTGCTACTCCACTTCTCACATGCATATACCTACACACACACACACACACACACACACACACACACACACACACACACACACACACACACAGAAAAAATCTAGAATTCATAAGATGTTGTGAGATATCTTTTCATTAATCCTGTATGCTCTCTAATACTATATTTTAGAATATTTAAAAATCAAATGAAAAGAAAAAAGATGACTCTTTGTGTATAATATATGAATGTCTGAAATATAACAGCTGTTGTTTGTAGAAGCATACGCTCATGCATGTGTGTGTGTGTGTGTGTGTGTGTGAGAGAGAGAGAGAGAGAGAGACAGAGAGAAATAGAACAGACACAAAGAGAAACTTTGGCTGACTCAGAAGGTGTGGGGGGACACAATATTCTCTAAATAAATGGTAAATAGAGGGCATCATGCAATCTGTAACAGCTAATCCTTTTGATTGTCTTTGAAATTATATGCCATACAGGCTGAATAGCACAATGAACTGCAGCTAAGTTGATCATTTAGTAACTGTGAAGCCCTCCCCTCCTAGTACATAACTGACCTCCAGCACTGAACTCTTTCCAGTTTCCACTTGCTGCACTGGCTGGATAAACTAGTATGTGACTTTTTGCAGAATGAGTTTCAGTGCTGTTGGTGATCCACCTTAATGCACCCCCATGACAGCAGGAAGTAGGGGTGGTATGATGTTAGGCTGAGCAGTGAGAGTGCATTGATTTTGCTTGTTCCCAGGCCAGGTTTCCTACTCACTATGCAGTGATTGTAGCAGAGGTGTGCATAGAGGCACAGCATGTTGTTGTCAGCCTCTCTTCTATACCAGTCCCCAGCAGGAGTGTGTTGTTGGGCTTTCTGTCATTATCAGACATCCAAAAAGGAGCACTTAGTTTTACAGTGTCCCTATGTCCCTGAAGAGGAGAGGAAACAAACATGTTTTTACTGTTTCCTACACCCATGGAAAGGAAAGCAGTCAAACATCCATTCACTGCTTCCTACACATATGAAAAAGAAAGCAGGTAAACAGGTATGCGCCACTTCCTGTCCCTGTAAATAGGAGAACATCTATTCATTGCTTCCTACTCTAATGAAAAGGAAAGCAGGTAAACATGTATGCACCACTTCCTGTCCCTGTAAATAGGAGAACATCTATCCATTGCTTCCTACTCTAATGAAAAGGAAAGCAGGTAAACATGTATGCGCCACTTCCTGTCCCTGTAAATAGGAGAACATCAATTCATTGCTCCCTACTCTAATGAAAAGGAAAGCAGGTAAACATGTATGCACCACTTCCTGTCCCTGTAAATAGGAGAACATCTATTCATTGCTTCCTACTCTAATGAAAAGGAAAGCAGGTAAACATGTATGCGCCACTTCCTGTCCCTGTAAATAGGAGAACATCCATTCACTGCTTCCTACTCTAATGAAAAGGAAAGCAGGTAAACATGTATGCACCACTTCCTGTCCCTGTAAATAGGAGAACATCAATTCATTGCTTCCTACTCTAATGAAAAGGAAAGCAGGTAAACATGTATGCACCACTTCCTGTCCCTGTAAATAGGAGAACATCCATTCACTGCTTCCTACTCTAATGAAAAGGAAAGCAGGTAAACCTGTATGCACCACTTCCTGTCCCTGTAAATAGGAGAACATCAATTCATTGCTTCCTACTCTAATGAAAAGGAAAGCAGGTAAACATGTATGCGCCACTTCCTGTCCCTGTAAATAGGAGAACATCAATTCATTGCTTCTTATATCATGAAAGACGAGAGCAGGTGAACGTCGCATCTGTTTACTACTTTCTATAACCCAAAAAAGGATGGCAGACAAATATCCGTTTACTGTGTCCTGTGCTCACAAAAATGAGAGTAATTGAACTGCATATGGAGCACTGTGCTAACTGAGGGATTGATGTAATGGTTAAGGTATTTCTGTCACAGATTCAAGGTTCAGGATTTGATTCTTACCTGTGGTTATTGGCTAGGCATGTAGTAGTTTGCAGACTGACTGATAGCCTAGTGTTTACCTGTGAAGCTGTTCTCTACTAACTAATCCTGCAAAATGGAGAGGAAGTGAACATCCATTCCCTGCTTACTACTCCTGTAAAAGGGGGAGTGGGTGAAGATCCATTCAATTCTTTCTATGCCTGAGAAAGGAAGAACAAGATGCATCTGTTCTCTGCTTTTCGTCCTGGTCTAGGCTTATCCTGAACTTAGGTCCCTCAAGGCAAAGGCTTCTGACTTGCTTCTTCACCATTGAAGGAGTGTACAGTAGAAGATGACATATAGTGTGGGTGAAAATGGTACAAATATGCACCATGTGGATACAGAGTGGTCCGCCTTTCAGAGTTTAACAGTGCATAGTCACTCAGAGTGGGAAAATGATGTTAAGAGAAGGAGTACACAATGGTTGAATCAATACAAACAAAAACTAGAAAGAACAAGTAAAACTGTTATCGCATGACATACATTTAGATCCACTGTGAAACCTCAAATGACAAGATACTGAGGAATCACATTCCTAAACAACAATGTTCAAAATGCCCAAAGGATGAAAACTGTCACTGTATTTTGTAGGAGGCAAGCCTTCCTGCACCTCCCATGTGAAAGGCAAGTCCCCCACATCCCACAAACTTATATATACCAACTCGGTGGCCACACAAGCATGAGGTAGGGAGAAATCTCCCCAGCCAAAGGGATCACTGCCTTGCTTGCACGGAGAAATGGCACTGACAGTGATTTCCTATGGAAAACCGTCATCAATGTTCTTGTGATTCGAGCACTTGATGGTTGAAGAGTATAATACTGAACACCTGCAGGTATCTGTTATAATTTAGGTAGACAATATTAGAAGATTCCAAGGAAGGCTAGATGTACTGAGACTCATAGTAAGAGGTCTGACCAGTAGAAAGCAGGATATTGTTATCCCATTTTACAGCTGTGAGACTAAATCTGCAATACTGTGCTAGCTGAGGAGACATGGTCAACAAAATTTAGTTGATCCAGAGAAAAGCAGCTACCGTGGTATTAATTTTGCATGGAACACACAAAATTATATTAAAGAAATCTAATTAATATTTTTGTAGCAGATCATAGGACAGAGAAGAGGGTTACAGCAGAAAACATACTGTAGTGGTAATAGCTTACATCAATAAGTTATTTTTCAGTAGTAGAGATGCCAGAGGAGATGGGTGCATGATCTGTAATTAAAGAGGGAGTTTTCTGGCAGTGCATGCTGTGAAGTTTGTGAGTATTAGACTATGAAGCCCAGACTGACAAGATACTGAAGAATCATACTGCTAAACACAAACATCCAAGATACCAAAAGGATGAAAACACTATTGTTTATGATCAGAGCTTGCACTTTTATCATAAAACACCAAACCCATAGTGTATGTACCTGTGTCATTATTCTGCAGGCACATTATCGTGATTTAACCCAGCACCTTCTTAATGTTCTACCTTAAACAAGATTTGACAAATGCCGCATTCTTTCTTTTTCTTTTGTCTTCTCTCTTTTCCTGTCTCTGTTTCTTGAATTTTCTCCGTTCCTTTCCTTCTTGTTTCCCTTATCACAGAAATGGCAAGGCCTTTATTGTTTGATACTAATACATTTCCCAATGAAAAGGCCAAACATTATTTATTTATTTGTTTGTCTGTAAGTAATGACCAACTAGTAAAAAATTTTGTAAATAATGCCCAAGTAACAGCCTTTTTATTTTACTGCTTTTCCAGTTCCAGTCTCAGTCAGTTTGTAGTCACTTTAGCCCACTATAAATTGTCAGGGACCTGCTGTGGCGTAAAGGAGACAGAAAGGCCAAAGATATTAACAGTCATTAGAAATAAAGTCATGTATGCAACAGTGCTCAGATGGATGTAATTAGAAATTAAGAAAAAGGTTAGATACTGTTATTATCAACTCAGGCAGGCACAGAGGGCCCTACAGACAATTAATTCAGCATCTGGATATTTTATGACCCTACATGCATTTCTTCTTGGACTGTAACTCTTACTTTGGACAGATATACTGTGCATCCATGCAAGGATGTAAATGAGAGACCCCTGAGCAAATGAGCCAAATTAATTGACAGATTTATTATGACACCTCACTGTTGCCCTTGAGTGCCGACTTTGAATAAGGAACTCAGTGGGTTTGAAGCATGTGTGTTTCTTTCATTTCACTTTGTGAGCCCCTTTGTATAGTTATTCTTCTTTATACCACATGTGAGTAACATTTTAGTACACAGAAATAAGAGACCACCCAAGTATTATACAGACCTTTTGCTTTAGATCACAGAATGTGCTCTACTTATCTTCTTGTTCATTTTCCAAAACATGTAAACATCAGGAGCCCATAGCGTCTGATGTAAGCAAAGAACACCATCACTGGGCTCTCAGAACAATGTTTCTTAGTCTGTGCACAGAGCCTGAGACCATTAGCGGTATTTTATGGTGATGTCACTTCATCTGGGGTTTTGTTTGATTGGGACAGTTATATCTGGTATAATATATTGACATGTCTTACAAACCAGGCAAATTCTCAAGGCAGATGAATGCCAACTTATTTTACATATAGTATGAACAGTTTAGAATGGGAAAGTGTATATGACTGCAGATGGAGAGTGACATTCTTACCTCCATCACAGCGTGACAACGCGAAGGATACTGTCAAGTCAAAGTAAATAAGTATATTTGCTGCAAAAACTGGTGGGAGAATTGATTTATTATTCCTGTATATCCTGAAGTGCTAAATGTAACCATTACTACATACCCTGTGTCATGGGAAAATTGCGACAACGAAAGTCAGGAACAAAGATAACATTAAAACTAATTGTGAGATATACCGTTAATATGTCTGGGAAGTTATTTAGCTGTTTCATTGTAAACTGCCCTGACCCTATGTATGGTTGCTCATGTGTTTTTAGTCATTCCTTCTTTAGCCATACACCTCAAAATGCTTTTCTAAGCTATATATGCCAGTTTTGCAGTTTATTTTATTCTTGTCTGTGATGTATTGCAGATGACATCCTTTCTGAAGAAATGAATAGTTCCTAAGGTAGTTGTGCACATTTACTGTGATCCATACCCTATGCTTGTTTCCTGTTTCCACTTGATTGTGGCAATATTTTTAACTTTATTTTCATATATAACATCTGCATAGTTTGCCTTTTATTATTCTAGTTTTACATTCTGCTATCTGTCATGTCTCCAAGTAAAGCACTCTGATTACCTTATTTAACAGTGTATGTGGCTCCAATCACCTTTAAGTGCTTAAAATCTGAAGATGCATGCAATCTGCTTGTGAAGCAGTTAGAGCTCACAGCAGTGCAGCAGTGCATATGTGGCATAAAGGTGTTTAGCCTGAGTTATTTCATATTGTAATCATGTCATGGGCATTGTTTATCCTCTACTAGGACAGCTCCTTATTTCTAGCAACAACTACAAATGTTGGCTTCAGCATTGTGAGCCAAGTACTTAGCATCTGCAACATGGTGAGAGGCTTATTTTCAGTAAGGGAAAACTACTCAGATAATGTGGCACATACAGAAAGTTAAGCAGTGACATTCTGATATGGAAATGTTCCTTATGACATCCTTGGCCTCCACAAAATGAGAGTGTACGATGCAGTATTTGTAAGTATCAGCCCATCCCTTCCGAGTAGAGATGTTACAGTGCAGGTGGGAAGTTGCAGAAGCCCATGGACCAAGTACTGGCCTGCTGAGGAATGGGATGCCAGTAGTAGGTGTCAGATGTAAATTAAGATTTATTCACTTATGAGTAGCTGTAAGAAAAAATGGGAACACCTTTATTGTATTCTTATCAAAGCAAGTAACACTGACAATTGTCATACTATTTCTCTACTTTCTTAATTCCAGATTTTACTTAGAAAGGTTGTACGTCAGGGCTGGCAACTCGGTACGTAAAAATCTGCTGCCAATCATTAGCAGACCGGAGTTCCACTGTGGCGACCCCTAACTGGGAAAAAGCCGAAAGATACAACAACTTAGAACTGTTTGTTGTAGAGCATACTCTCAACAGTAATGTCTCCTCCAAATACTTCCCATGTCAGTTGACATTAGTCCCATTCATGTCTGTGGTAAATAGTGATTGCATGGATTGTGTAGCTGTGCCAAACACCATGTAAAGTGAAAGGTGCTGTAGTTCCTGCTTTCACATGTGCTACATGTCTGTATGGAAAGTTGTAGCACTGTCTTGTCATGACAGTTATGTGACAGTAAGTCTGCTGTAAAAATCTGCTCCACATACTTCCCCCTGTTAGTTTATATGTTTTTGATGGCATGGTTCTCCTTTGAGTATTGCACTTTCTTTTCCAGATGGTAAAGGCAATTCAGGTGCTGCGAATTCACTTACTGGAGTTGGAGAAAGTGAATGAGCTCTGTAAGGACTTCTGTAATCGCTACATCACCTGCCTCAAGACCAAGATGCACAGTGACAACTTATTGCGCAATGACCTTGGTGCTTCTTACTCCCCCATTCAGTCCAGCCTCAGCCTACACTCACAGGTAAGAACCACAGGCTAATCAGTCCAGCCTCAGCCTACGTTCACAGATAAGAACCACCAGCCAGTCGGTCCAGCCTCAGCCTATATGCACAGGTAAGAACTACTGGTCTGTCAGTCCCGCCTCAGCCTACACTCACAGGTAAGAACTACTGGTCAGTCATTCCAGCCTCAGCCTACACTCATAGGTAAGAAACACCAGCCAGTCAGTCCAGCATCAGCCTACACTCACAGGTAGGAAATACTGGTCAGTCAGTCCAGGTCAGTTAGTCCACCCAAAGCCTACACTCACAGGTAAGAAACACAGGGTAATCAGTCCAGCCTCAGCCTACATTCACAGGTAAGAACCACAGGCTAATCAATTCAGCAAATATAAATTGTAAAGAATAAGGTTTGTCAAGGTTTGTGTTAACTGAGATATGACTCTGCCACATGCAGCATTGGCTCTAACCTAAAACAGATGACACAAAGACATGAGATAGGAGTATAACTTGTTATTCAGATTTATTTATTTTGTTAATTTTTTTTTTCAGGCTGTAGATTGAATTTACTTTGAGCCTTGACATATTTCTATGTAAAATGTAAGCAAAGCATATGATTCAGATTCGTTCAACTCATTTTCATTGTAAAAGGTTTCTTTCAAGCCATTTTTAGTGAAAATGTTAGTACTATTACCAGCAAACTTATATTGCAATGTTTATTTTTTGTATATTGTAGTAAAAAAATCAAACCATAACAGAAAATTATACTAAACAGATCCATTCTGCTACCCACCCCCTTGCTATGTTATCATTGAATCATTTCAGACCTGCTACCTTCATAGTGAACAGTAATATACTCTAATATATGATATAATATACTCTCTTGCAGAAGCTACACCCCCCCACGATCTAAGAAGGAAAAGAAAGAAAGGCAAACATTTAAAGAGTGTGCTACTCTGGCCTCTGTCCTTGCCATATGAGATGCTTGTGTCACTTAACTCTTGTCATACCTCCAATCCATTACACAATACAAATCCCTGTATCAGCTTCTGTATCTAATATCCTTGTTTTCCATAGGGCCTATCTCTTCATGTTCAATCCCATCCCTCCCATCACATGAGAACATCCCTCTCACAAGCTTAACAACCATTCTGCAGCCATATTTCAGTCTCTTAAGTCCTGCAGGGACTATCCACCTCCTTGTTATCTCCTTTTTAATCCACCCAGATATATGAACAACACATCAGACCTCTCTGACAATGTCCAGTTACATCTCCCACTTTACCTTTGACAGATAGGTCCATATCCTCCCTATAGTTCATCCTTCTCCCAATCTGTTTACCAAGTCAGTTGACCACTATGATACTCTCCTTCCCGTCTCCACCCCATGCATTTCCATACTTCTTGTTCATCTCCGCATACTATAGCTACCATTTCACATGCATTTCATGCTCCTGCTAAATTTCTATAAAAATTGTAAATCTAGTCTCACTTTTCACTATTATTACATCTTTCAGTTTAACACCACCAAAGCATACAGTTCTGGGCTTAAAATTCTTGATTTTCTACAATTCTGCAAGCAGCTGTCACCCACATTCTACTTCCTTCCAGTACTGCTCTGCCTCTCATCATTTTCCTACCATCTTTCCAGTTTTGTGCATAATTCTCTGAGCTTTACCTTGTTTGTAATAATCTATGCACGTCTTCCTTTAAACGCATCCTACATTACCTTACCTTTTCCATACTCTTAGGTGAGTCTACACATTTACAGCCACCACATTCTGCTTGAAATCTTGCATACACCATCCTCAATAACTCAGCTGCCCTTGAAAGGTCTCTTTGTCCTCACCTGACTGTGCAGAATGATCACACTTTGTTGTCATTATTTTGACTCTCCTTTTCTGTCAGGTAGGTTAGAATATGTTAGGTTACGTGCAAGAAGTGGTAGTAACATCATTTTCACAACTGCTATGTCCAGTCAAGGGAGATGTCTTTTCAATATAACCTGCTGTGACATCCCACTCTGGGCCAGTAATCAAGGAGCCAGAATCCTCACCATTGACACTGTAGAAGGACATTCACTGGGAACAAAGATGGATACACCCAGTATTTCCAGATGTAGCTCTCTGCATCAAGCAGACATTCCCTTAAGAGCACACAGGGAACACATTCAGCCCAGAGTCTGGGTTTCTATCTCTGTCTCTCCACAGGTTCCCAGTAATGCTCCCCACTGGTACTGCTGTTGAGTTAAGTCCTCAGCCAAGTGTCCAAGCCAAGTCCACCAGCACCCTCTCTGTGAAACCAGTACTTCAAGTCCCTGCCCCAAGCAGCTGACAGACACACTCTTTGAGATTTGATTTGCATGCGCGCGCACACACACACACTCACACACACAATGATGTAAGGTAATGCCAGCTATGCCAGGAGAAGTAGGGCAGTGGATGTGTAACATATGCCAGCACAGCTGGAATGTAGCAAAGAATTGTATGTTATTTGAATATCAAGTGATTTGTACAGATGCTTGTGTTGAAAATGTATTTGTAAAGCTGCTTGTGTTAAAAATGTATCAACAGTGTGCCTTGCTGGACAGAAAAATAAATGTATATGCATTAGTGTTATTGCAACTGTTTAAATGCATATGTTTTAACAGAGGATACGGGAAGAGAAGAAGTTAATCTCAAACTTTGAAAAATAGTAAGAAATTAAATTACTGGGCCTAAGCCATAAAGATACTGTCTTACAGTTTTGAAGGAAGCTAGAGATTGCATTGTTTGTAAGAAGTATAGTTTATTAGCTCCTGTATGAAGAATGGGAGTGTTTTATAGTTTTACGACTTCCAGGAGCTGCAGCAGATTTTAACAAGGCTCTGTCAGTGTGTGAGAGAAACCTGGCTAAAGCCCACTACTGCAGACAAAGAAATCCTACCTACTGGTTACAATGTACTCCGCCAGGATAGACTATCTAAAAAAGGAGGGGGGGGTAGCCCTACTCTATAACAATACCCTAAATATTACCACAATTAATCTGCAAACCCTCTCTTTCAACAACTCTGAAATCCTCCTAGCTAAACTCAAACTTAACAACAAAAAGTCAATCAACATTGTCACACGCTATATACCACCAGGCAATAACATCCCAACCCTGGAAGCTTTCCTACAATGGTCAAACCAAAACCTCCCGCAGGAAACCATTATACTTCATGATTTTAACATAGATTGGAATACCTGCTCAGCCTTAAACCCCACCAACCATATTAACGTCTATAATTTTTCACAAATTATCCAAAGTAGCACAAGACTAGGAACTCCAAAAATTAAAGAAAGCCTCCAAGACTGGATAATAATAACCAGGGCCAACACCCCATACCAGGCAGGTGTCCTCCCAGACTCCCTCAGCGACCATCAACCCACTTTTCTATTAAAGTTCAAAACCCAATGCAACGCTACCTCCAGATCACTAATAACACACAATACAAAAAACTTTGACCCCAACAAATTCAAACTTGAACTGAAACACCGTAATTGGTACATACTAAAGACTTTACCCCTAGAAGAAGCCGTAAACCATTTCAATAACACCTTCCTAGGTAACCTAAATGCCCATGCCCCACCCCGTATCACTAAACTCAAAACAAAAACAGCCCCATGGCTTACCAAAGAGACTAAAAAGAGAATTTCAGAAAGGAACAAAGCCTGGGATACCTGCAAAGCCACTAAAACTCCAACAGGTAAGGTACAATTCCAACAGCTCAGAAATGAGACAAAAAGATCAGTCCTCCCAGATAAAAAGAACTAATTCCTTGAGCTACAAAACAAGCACCAGAACAACCCCAAGAAATTCTGGGCAGTAATTAACAACATACTTTACTCTGGCCGGCCCTCCACCCCTTCTCATACCTCCTCTAATGAAATCACAAATATACCAGACTAATTTAATAAATAGTTCATTGAGACCATTTCTAACCTTGTTCAAAAACAGCCTACAACCACTGCCAATAATTACCCACAGCCTATAAACAAACCTAAAACTATCTTCTAACTTCAACCCATCTCAACCAGCTATGTCAAAAAGTTGCTACTTAAACTCAAACCTACCTCACTAGCAGCTGATGGACTATCTGTTGAATTCCTTCAGCTGGCTGACAGTGAACTTGCCTTCCCTGTATCCATCCTACTAAGTAGATCAATCTCAGAAACCTCAATCCCACCCATCTGGAAAACCTCCTATATTATCCCCCTCCATAAAGACAGAACCTTGACCAATCTCACCAACTATCGCCCCATAGCCATTCTGTCTCCACTGGCCAAAATACTTGAGAAATGCATCCACCACCAACTCATACTATACCTGCTTAATAACCAACTTCTCTCTCCTACACAACATTGATTTAGGCCAGCTCATAGCACTGCTTTCCATCACCACCGGGGTCCCACAAGGATCCATATTAGGCCCCCTCCTATTCTCCATTTTTACCAACAATCTTCACACTATCTGTCAGGATGCATCAGTTATATAATATGCTGATGACTCTACACTTGTCTGTTCAGCCAATGACCCTCAGACACTTCTCTCTGTAACCCAACAAGCCTTCCATACCACAGAAAACTGTTTTCTTAGCAAACACGTAATTCTAAAACCCAAAAAAACAAACTATTACTTTTCTCACCCAACAAATCTACCACCACACACATTCCATTTAACATAGTCTCCAGAGATGGCACCATCATCTCCCCAGACACTCACACCTAACTGCTAGGAGCTACCATTGATGACAACCTCAAATTTGGTCATCATATTAACCAAACCATTAAAAATGTCCACAAAAAACTGGGCAGTCTATATAAAAATAAACCCTTCCTAACACAACCTGCTAGGATAACAATTGCTCAGACTTCTCTCTACACTATTCTATTGCTCACCCATTCTCACCAACCTACCCAAAACTGAAATTGCCAAACTCAACACTTGCTATAATCAAATTGCAAAATTCTTGACAGGTGCCCCCTATCGCCACCACTGCCTACCCTTAAAGCAACTTGGCTGCCTTGAATTCCCTACTCTCCTGAACTATCATCAATTATCCTTTGCCTACAAACTCCTATTATTCCCAGACAAAACCCCATCACTGGCTAATCTGTTAGTTCCTCAAGCTAATACCAGGCAACTCTGCTCTAGCAATACAAAATTAATTAAGATCACAAAAACCAACAACACAGCAGAGGACTCCCTCTTCCACAACTACATTGACAAAATCTGGAACTCCCTACCCACCTCTATTACCTCAGCTGTCTCAAAGGCCACATTTAAAAGATTCCTGAAGGAACACCTAAAGCACTGATGGATCTGCACATGTAACCCACCTGACTAACATTCCCTCCCCCCTTGCTTCCCCTTCCCACTACTACAACCTCATCTCCAACAATGACAGCCACTGTAGCTTCCTCCAACTCCATCCACTATACCTCCCCACAGTCTTTTTCACTCATGTACCATTACCAGATTTCTAAATTACCTCTCTACTAACTACTTCACACACTCTATACCCCTACATCTACTACATATATGAATACTTCACTTTCCTGCCTCTCATATATATCCTATCATCCGCTCAACCTTCCCTATTTCTCCCCTGTTAATATTCCCCTCTATCTACCCCCTGTTACTTTCTTCCCCTCTACCTCCTTACCTGGCCAACTCCTCCACTACTAAACACTAACTTACCACAATGGAATATCTAATCCATAAACTGAATATCTGTGTGTACTCTATACAATACTGTGAAACCTGAATCTCACGTTGCCTTAAACTGACCTATGTCACCCTCATATCTGATATATTAACTTGAACTAAACATGTATAATATGTTACTTGTCTATGTTCAGACTGTTACTTTCTATGAATTTAGCACCTCTATATTCCATGTAATGATTGTCTTACTGTGGAGCTTTTCTCCTTGTAAAAATTGTCTGAATTTTACTGTGGAGCTTTTCTCCCTGGGCCTCCGCTGAAAATGGGCATGCATCCAGTCAGATATTCCTGGTCAACAAATGGAAATAAATAATAAAATGAATAAATTATTGACACATAGGTGCTAAATTGCAACAGTTTCAAGCACTGGGGGGGTTACATCGGAACTAGAAGTCAGATGATCAGATGTATGTGATGTCATTCTGTAATTCATCACTAAAACTAATGTTTAATACTAGGTAAGACTGAAGTCTTAGAGCAGTCTGTTTTTGGAACCCGACACTGAAGGATCACTCGCCTACTTCATCTTGCCTTGCTGTAGTAAATGAACAGAAAATATAGTGAGATTAGTTAAGTACTGTTTTTTCTGTATCTGTGTCAATCTGTTCATCTGTGTTATTTTAATATTTCCTGTGGTTGAAACACTGGTGTTTATTGTAAATTGATATTTAATATTTTAATGTTTTATTATTTATTATTAAATATATTTAAACTTTTCATTGTGGCTGGTCCTTTAGAGAATATTTTGATCTTTGAGAGTACTCATATCTGTTTGGTGACTCTGTGGCCATTCCTGAAAGCCTTACTGCATTGGTCAAACTGCCATTTGTATTAATATTAATTTCACTCTGTATAATGGAGTACCCTTGTAGGAGCCTTAGAGTAGCTGTCTTGGAAGTGTCTGGTGACAGAAAGTACCTTACAGTCTGGGCAGAAGGGTGCATAGCTAGTAGTGCCAGCCTTTCCCAGGGGTGTGTGTGTGTGTGTGTGTGTGTGTGTGTGTGTGTGTGTGTGTGTGTGTGTGTGTGTGTGTGTGTGTGTGTGTGTGTGTGTGTGTGTGTGTCTGTGTGTCTGTGTGTGTGTGTGTACAAATGAAATCTCAAAGAGAGTGTGTGTGTGTGTGTGTGTGTGTGTGTGTGTGTGTGTGTGTGTGTGTGTGTGTGTGTGTGTGTGTGTGTCAGCTGCTTGGGGCTGGGACACGAACAGAGAGGGTGCTGGAGGACTTGGCTTGGACACTTGGCTGAGGACTTCACTCAAGAGCAGTACCAGTGGGGAGCCACATCTGCTAATAACAGAAACCTTTACTTAACATTCCCAGCCACTTTCTGACCCAAGTCGTAGCTTAAGATAGGTAGTGCTATAATCAGATAGATTTAATTGCCACTGTTACACTCGGCCATATACCCATTTATATGACTACAGATATGTTTTCATATGACTTTGCAAATGTAGTGCTTCCATAGAAGCCTGAAAGTCTCCAAGGTCATGCAGATTAGACAAGGTTTTCCTTATATTTAACAAAAGCACCATTCAGTTGTCTGTGAATATACTTACATAATAGATGTTTCCATTTCCCCTCTAATTTTAAACACCTGAAAAATGCACTGTACTAAAACTTTAGCCACTGATATAAAAGTAAGAGGGACAAGGGATATGAAAATATGGAATATGTAACTATAAATGCTGATTAGCAAGCTCATGTTATAGTAGAGTGTTCTTGCAAGTTCACTGTAAATATAGCCTCATGAAGGTTAGTCACATATCTTCACTGTCTGCTTTAATTATTCACAGTCTGTAGTGTGAGTGGACATTGCATGAGCTTTACAGCTCCATGGTCCCTGGGATAAGTCCTCACCATAAATCACTCTGTTGAGTTTTTCATCTTCTCCCTCTACGTGCATGCTTTTTTGTTAGGTATTCTGTTTTTTTTTTCTGCTACCTCCTTAAAATACTCTGGTTGCACTGGCTGCTTTAAATTGTCCATGTATCTTTTGTATTTAGTAAACACAAAAAAAGACACAGAAGGATTTCAGGCAGCAAGCTAATATCAAAAAAAGTCTCTCTCGCAATATAGTGCTAGTATTAAGCTGAGGAAACCAATGGAAATAATTTAACGCTTTAATTAAAAATTTTTTTAAAATTCTCTGATTTGCATAATATTTTTCATGACAAACCAAAATTTGTATATAGAAAAGGTTAAAACAATAAAAAATTATTTAGAACATGGTTACACTGATGCAAAGTCTTGTACATCTTCCAACAAGAAGGGTCTGTTTGGATGTGGTACATGCAAATACTGCCCGAATCTTTTAGTTGGAGAGAGTTATTACCTCAAGGCAAGGGACAGGAGAATGGTTCTTAACTCCTTTGCTAATTGTAACACCAAGGGCATTATTTTTTTGGCAGTATGCATGGCATGTGATTCATTCTACATAGGAAAGAGTGAAAGGAAGCTCAAACAACGAATCTACGAGCATTTATATGACATTAGAACAGAGAGGGAAAGCAATACACTTTATAAACACTCTCGCCTTTGTACTAGAGCTAAATATAGATTTTTCATGTTGGAGGTTGTTGGATCCTAGGGGTGGCATGTGGGAGACCAGGGTTGAATATCGGGAATTGTTCTGGCAAATAGTGCTAGAATCAACCAAATTCCCAGGTCTCAATGACATGGTTTCTATAGTACCAATACTTAAATTGAGAGCAGCCAAACTTTGATCCTGTGATATCAAACCATTTTATAATTCACTTCCTATGGTCTATAATATTTCAGTTTAGAACATGATGAATCCTGCCTATATATTTGTTATAGGAATTTTAGTAGAATACAAATACTGTACTATGCTACTTGAATTTTTGGATTTATCTTGAACAGTGTTTTTAGATGTTTGTTTTAAATTTCTTAATTGAACAAGAATTTAATTATACTATTAGATAGACTGATATTTTAATTGTTACTTGTATAAAAGAAGTGTATTCTGGGTCTTTTGTATTTCCATTTTTTATTCTGATGAAGTGTGGACGAAAACGGACGTAAATTAAAGCGTTAAATTATTTCCATTGGTTTCCTCAGCTTAATACTAGCACTATATTGCGAGAGACTTTTTTTGGTATTAGCTTGCTGCCTGAAATCCTTCGGTGTCTTTTTTCGTGTTTACTAGTTGATTTAGACACTTTTCCTGTGCTTGGTTTATCTTTTGTATTTACCCTTGCTGTTGCCCTTGTGGCCTGGATTGTGGTTGAAAAGGGTCCAGAAAGGTTTAATTCACTTATAAAGATAACAACTAAATAAATAAAACTGAAAGGAAGCATATTAAATCTTATAAAATATCAGATAGAAAAGGATATTTTTTGGGAGATGTATAAATGGAAAACAAATGTGGCAAAAAGAATGTACATGCGGTTTATTTATTTTTTTATTCAATAACCAGGTGGGTGGTTTGGTCCTCGGACTTTTGTCAGCCACAACCCAGACACAGTGACAGTAAAACAGAAAAACAGTGATATCTACATAGCAAGTGTTATTGTGAGCTGTAAGCCCTAACATGAGTGGCCAAACCATTGCAGTAACCCTTTCCAGTTCAGAGATTGGCCCACCACAGTGATTTTACATGGTTGGAAGATATATTGTGGTGGGCCATCTGAACGGGCATGCTAAATGGCAATGGAGTATTATGAGGGAGCAGCTAATACTAATTAGCAATATGCTGTCCTGTGGAAATACCTTTTGGAAGGGATTTATGCTGCTGAGTGATACAGAGAATTTCTCAGCTCTGTAAATTATCATGACCAACCATGATAATTAACACAGCCAGAATGCTATGATGTTCTTAGTGTTTCACTGTTGCAGTCCTGACTTGTGAAAGCCCTTGGCCAGCCCAACTACTAGAGTAAAAATCTCCCTCCTCCTTAGGCTGGCAGACATCCTGTCTGACGTCATTATGCTTGGGTATATAAGGAGCAAGCCAACATCATGATATCAGTCTTTTCCTGCCATCAACGCCTAAAGCAGTACTTCAGTATGTCTGTCAGTTCACACTAGAATGAAGTCATCTGAATGCTAAATACCCCTTTGGGGAACTCTTTTTTCCTGCTTTAACCTATGTCAGATAAGCTTAACAATTGTCACTGTGTATCACCTGTCTAGGCTCATATCACACCATTCCAAATTGTCATTTCTGCTTGTGATTCAATTCTGGGAATATTAGGCATAGGGCCAAGATCTTAGCTAGGCATCTTAATCTCCAATCTACTTTGCAACATCTGATGGTTTCCGCCAGTCGTCCCGAGGTCAACCTCCCTAAGCGTAAGAAGGATAAGGAAAAAAGAACCACAATTAGTGTCTCGGATGACAATCTTTCTCCATCAGCCAGTCCTGCAAGACTTGTGATTGGTGCAGAAGGCAAGATGCTTTCACAACCCCTTTCTGCAACTGAGGTGGTGGTGCAGAACTCTGTCAAAACCTGTCCCAAGTCTGACATGCTGTCTGGTTCCTCAACTTCTGCACAGGCCTTAGCATTTAGTCCGTTGGTCAGGTCCTGGGCAGCTCAATAGACCTCAGCTTCCAATGAACACAGTTTTACCAGCGATGCTGCTTTGCAGTGTCAGCCTACACCAGTTGTTCATTCTTCCAGGGAGATTGATGTCAGGATTGCAGATGTCTCTAGTTCCAAGGCCAAATCTACCTCTAAGACGAGTACTACTTCAGGCCCTCTTCTTAGTCCTACTGGCTCCCATTGACAGGGATATCAAGAAGACCTGGTGAGGCTAGATGAACACCTTATTTCTATAGTTAGATCTAGACAACCCCCTTTGGAGTTTTCCCCAGAGAAAAGGGATCCTACCCCTAAAGTATTTTCTGATCCTCTTGATGAGGATGTTGACCAGTAGGAGTCTGTTTTTGAGGAAGGAGCCTTCCTTACTTCCTTTGAAGATTCAGTTTCTGAAGAAAATCTGGCTTCCGCTTCCCCTCTGAGGACATTACTTTTGGGGAAGTTCTCCTTGCAGTGAGGAAACAATTCCAGTGGGAGGCCCAGGACTACCTGCAATCAAAAAAGAGGGTTAGAGAGTTCCTTGACCTGCCAGAGCACAAACCTTTGGCTATTCCTCCTGTGTTAGAGGTTGTAGATGATGTTTCTATGGATTCCTCTTTAACCCCAGATTCTCTTCCTCCTGCCCCTCGAAACCAGACAGGTGTTACAGGGTGCTGGAATCCCATAAGTACCTTTTCAGGAATCCTTCTGCTGATCCAGAGGTTATCACACCAGGACTCAAAGGAGCAAAAGCAAGTTCCTCTAAAAATACTTTACTTTCTGAAAAGGTAGCAGGGCCCGTAATAGATTTCATACAAAAGTTTACTTCTACCACCATTGCCATGAGGACCTTTAACTGCCAGTTTCATATGATCAAATACCAACACGCTGTTTTGGATCAGCTGAATTAAAAGCTTTCATCGGTTGAGGACAAGAACCTTTCTAAAGAAATGTTGGACCTTTGCCAATCTAGCTCCCAAGTGGCTAGACACTCTTTACACAGTGGCTGTGATGCTATGGAGGCCTCCAGCTGAGCTGCAGTCACTGTTTCTGTCATTAGAAGGCATGCTTGGCTAAGGGAGCAAACTCTCCCTGACCACGTCAAGTCCAACCTTCTTGATGCATCCCTGGCCAAGGACTTCCTCTTTGAGCCTAAAGATGAGGCTGTGCTCAAAAAGATGGAAGACAAAGCTAAATCTATGCAGACTGTGAAAGACTTCCTCCAAATTCAGTCTCCTAGATTTAGTAGAAACTTTCCCACTAAACACTGGTCCTTTCTCTCTCAGTCAAAAAGCAGGCAAAGGAAATCCCAGAGGGAAAGAACACAAAAGCAGCATCAATCACAAAGGCCCAGGCAGTTGTCCTCAGAAACTCCCAGGCAAGGGAGTTCTAGGTCACAGGATCCTGGCAGAAAGCAACAATGACTCTTTTCTACCCCCTCCCCTTTTCCCCCCTCCACAAGATTAGGAGGAAGGCTATCATTGTACAAAGAGAACTGGTCCCTCATAACTTCATATGAATGTTTTCTAAATATTATTTCAAGTGGTAACATATTCACTTTCAAAGAGCCATTAAAGTACTCAGGCTATCCAGATATTCCACAAAATCAAAGATCAGAGGCTGTTTCTCAAATTCTCAGTTTGTACTCACAGGGCTCAGTGGAACCAGTCCAAGAAAACCCAAAGGGAAAGGGGTTCTACTCCAGGGTATTTCTGGTTCCTAGAAAAGAATCCTCTTGGCGCCCTGTTCTAGAACTGTCCACCCTCAGTCAGTCCATGCTGGTCCCAACATTCAGAATATTAACTTTTCAAAAATATTTGCCCATGATAGCTTCTCAGGCCTTACTAGTCACCCTGGATCTAAAAGATAATTACTTGCACATTCCTACAGAGGAAATATGCAGAAGCTTTCTAGGTGTCAGAACAGATATGAGTCACTTTCAATTCTCTGCACTGCCCTTTGGCTTGTCTACTGCTCCCAGGGTTTTCACAAAGTGCTTAGCCCCTGTAATCACCTTCTGCAGATCAAGAGGAGTCCAGATTTACCCTTGTCTAGATGACTGTCTAGCACAAGCCACAAGTGTGTCAGAGCTCCTCGGGGATCTGGCCTTTACTCCAAACCTCCACACCTCCCTGGGTTTCACCATAAATCTACACAAATCCAACACAGAGCCATCCACCAGCATAGTTATCATGGGGGCTGTTCTGGATTAGTCCCTTCAAAAGGCCTTTCTCCCTCCAGACAGGGTCTCCTTTCTGACTCAATACTTCCAAAACATTATGCAGAGACAATGCCTCTCAGCCAGGAAATTCTTCAGAGCACTAGGCTACATGGCATCTCCACAACTCCAACTTCAACTCCACAAAGGTGGCCTAGCAACAGACCTAGGGAATTACAGACCCATAAGTCTGACCTGCTTCATCTGTAAGGTCATGGAAAGTATCATTATGGACCTCATACATAAAGACATAGGTGACCTCCAAACCTTGGATCCTTCCCAATTCAACTTAGTGAAGGGCAGATCCTGCCTGTTAAATCTGGTGGATTTCATTGAAAATGTGACCAAGGCAATTGATGAGAGCAAATCTGTCTACACAGGATATCTCGACCTGGCAAAGGCTTTTGACACAATCCCACATTTAGTTATTACCGATAAACTTAGCAAACTGAATGCAAACCCCTGTGTTGTAAAATGGGTTCATAACTGGTTCACAAACCAGACACACGCTATCAAAGTAGGTGACTCCACATCAACCAGCAGATCTGTTACCAGTGGGCTGCCACAGGGGTCAGTGCTGGGCCCCCTACTGTTTGGTATATACTTTGCAGAAGTTCAGGTCAAAACGAAGGGGTTGTTGCTGACCAAGACCAGGTTTGCAAATGATTGCAAACTAGGTGCAATCATTGATTCCCCAAATGATGTCAGTATACTCCAGGAGGGTCTCATGCAGACCAGCAACTGGTGTATTAGTCACGGTCTCAAACTGAATGCAAAGAAATGTATCATCATTCCCTTCAGCACAAATAATGTCCCCTCACACTATCAAATCAATAACAATAAAGTACTTATGAAGTGGTAAGGGACCTGGAATCACATGTTGACTGCGACCTTAACTTTGACCATCACATGTCTACTGTAGTAAGGAAAGCTTTCTAGATGGCACACTTGATTAGTAAAGGCATCACCTCAAGAGCAAAAGAAGTTATAACCACCCTATACTCAGCACTTATCCAGCCCATAATTGAGTATAATGCCCCATTCAGTATGTACCATACTAAGCACCTACAGCAATTAGAGAGACCTCAGAGATTTGTAACAAACAAGATCAAGGGACTCCAGCATGTGCCTTACACAGACTGACTAAGGCCCCTGTCACTATACTCTGTATCGTATATACTTCTTAAGGGAGACTTATGCCTGGCATGCAGAGAAATCCAAGACCCAAACCTAATGAACTTACTGCATATCCTTAAATCAAATGGGACTAGGGCTGCCCATTCCAGGGAACTAAATATGGCCTGTGACTTAAATAGGACATGCTGGAGGAACATATTTATCTCTCAGTGACTGCCACATCTTTGGAACAGGCTATCAAGTCTTGTGAAACAGAGCACCTCTATGACAGTGTTCAAGAGGAACCTGGATGAGTGGATGTGGTACTGTAAATTCTTACTGGGGATTGAGCCCACAACCCTCCTGGACATGGGCAGTCATCATTAAATGCAATCTTGGGTACTAACTAACATTTCTATGGTATTACATTGGGATGAAATGGCTAGGCATAAAATGACCTCTGGGTCAATAGCCTAGTAATCTCCTGTGATCCTGTGGTATCTAAAAAACACATCAACCTAACATTTGCATCCTTTATAGGTTCATAGGTAGGTACTAGGCTATCTGCCCGAGGGCATTTATAAGCCTAGCCAGAGTGTGTCGGCTTTCACTGCCCCATTGATTAATTAAGTGATCCCCTGTCAAGCAGAGCCAATGAAGTGATCCCAGGGGTGTATTTTCTGTTACCTATCCACTCGTCAAAGTTTCACTTGAAGAGTGTTAGTGAGGGGCTCTGCCTGATGTAATTTGGAATTTTGTTCCAAAGGATGGGGAGTCTCTGTGACAGGAATCTATCCCTCCAGCATGTTCTATTTATTGCTGTGGTGAGGTTTAGCTCACTAGAGCGCGTGGCTCGCAGTGACTTGGATTTCTTTAGGTGGAGCATGTCCATCAATTCTGAGTTGGACATGGCTTTGTAAGTCAGGCAGAGATCACCTCTGAGTAAGCGATATTCCACTGAGCACAGCCGGAGTTTTTTCAGTTGGGCTGCATAGGACATATGTTTGAGACCAGTAATCCTCTTGGTGAGGTACTTTTGTGGTCTTTCCAGCTGTTGGAAGTGTCTTGTGAGGTACATCCCAAATGGGGCATTGTACTCTATGATGGGTCTAATGAGTGACGAGTAGAGGGGCATTTTAACCTCTTTATTTCTAGATGCAAACCCTTTAGTAGTTAGATGGGCCACATAGAAGGATTTCCTAACTAATTTAGCAATATGATTGTCAAAGGAGAGATTACTATCTACCTGGGTCCCCAGATCTCTTATTACCTTTTCTGTATTAAGGGAGCTGCCACCTATGTGGTAATTCATGGGTGTTTTGTTTTTCCCAAACGGGATGACTATGCATTTTTTGGCATTTAGCTTGAGGCCATGACTTTGACACCAGTTGTCTGTCTCAGTAAGGCCCTTTTGGAGGATGTCTGTGTCAGCCAGAAATTCAATTATGGCTCCCAGTTTGCAGTCATTGGCGAACTTGGTTAGCCATAGTCCTCTTGTGTTTGCCTGTACCTCTGAGAAGTATATGCCAAACAGTAGGGATCCCAGGACCAAGCCTTGCAGGACACCACTTGTGACTGGTTTAGAGTCGGACCTGGAGCCCACTATTCTTACTGTGTGAGTTCTGTCTGTAAGCCAGTTGGCAACCCGTCTCGTGACTTAGAGGTTTATGCTCAGGCTGGTGAGTTTTTCTGTAATACCCGAGTGGGGAATGGTGTCAAAAGCCTTGGCGAGGTCAAGGTAGGCTGTGTGTACCACCATTCCCTCATCTATGGCCTTGGTGACTGTCTAGAAGAAGTCAACCAGGTTTAGTAGGCATGATCTGCCCTTAACAAAGCTGAACTGGGTCGGGTCAAGTGTTTGGAGGTTCCCAATGTCTTTGTTAATGAGCTCCATGATGATGCGCTCCATAGCCTTGCAGACCAGGCTAGTCAGGCTTATGGGGTGATGGTTACCAGGGTCAGTTGTGGCCCCTCCTTTGTGGAGAGGAATAACCATTGCTGTGTGCCATTCTATGGGCACGTAGCCTCTGGAGAGGCTTAGGTTGAACAGCGTGTTTAGGTGGGGGGGGGGGGGTTAGTTCATTCTGTAGTTCATGCAAGACGCAGCCTGGGACACCATCTGGTCCCATTGATGCTGTGTTTTTGGCTTTTGAAAGGGCTGTTTTCACCTGTGCATCTGTGTATTTTTGGGACACTACACTTTTCCGGTATTGTTGTGGGTTTAGGACACTACACTTTTCCAGTATTGTCAGGTATCTTTAGATTTTCAGATACCTATCTTGGACTTTATGTAAATGGAATTACACTGGTGTAGACTACAAATACAACTGTTTGTCCTCCCTTTTCTCCTCAACCTCTAGGTCAGTCTGTAACTACAGTCACCTCAGTATTTCCTTGGGGGAAGTTTCTTTGAGGGAAAAAGTGTAAGACTTTTGCAATTCTTCAGAGCAATTTGCAGAAAATTTTGAAAGAGATATGGGCTGTGATCTGTACCTTTTAATCTCTTCATTATCTATTGTCCCCTGGACCTCTTCTGATGATTGCAGACAACACTTCAGTAACGTAGCACATCAACTTGCTAGGGCCAAAAGGTAGTACTTTCTGTAGTGGCTGACTATGATAGCTTGGGAGTTAGTTTTTCAGCATTCCTTAACTCTATAAGCAAATTATGTTCCATCAGAGCAAAACACAGTGGCAGACAAACTCAGCAGGACCAGGACAGACCCTCATAAATCCAGTTTGAATGGGGCTGGGGAGGGTCTTCTAGGTATTGATGCAGTTCTGGGAAACACCTTATATGGATCTTTTGTTCTCCTTTCAAAACAGGCAACTTAGATGCTTTTTCATTTACTTGCAGGGGGATGTTTCTTTTTATATTTTTATCTTTTCCACTCAATCATAGGATAATTCTTAAGATTCAGAAGGAGTCTCAAAAAAATTGTAGTGACCTTCTTTTTGCCCAGGCAATATTGGTTCTCCTTTTTTATGGAATTGACCTAGGGGAATTTAGTACAGACTTCCTCACTATCTGAGTCTACTCACACAAGACAGAGTATCTAAGACATCTAGATACCTTTTTTTGCAACTCATTTTGAGGATATGCAGCAGGTACTAAAGCAGGCAAGAAATCCTGAAACTAGAAAATCTAATTGTGACATGTGGATGCATTTTCCATTTAGTGCCTACCCAATAACCAGGCCCCTATCTGGGATTGTACCACTGGTATTCAAATATCTGTGTGAGTTACTAGCCTCTGGCCTTCTTACTATTTTGTCAAGGTACACCCTGCAGCCTTCTCTTTCTTCAATATTTACTTAATAAAACAGTTTATATTAGGAGTGTTTCACAGGTTGTGCCTTCCTGGGATTTTAACGTTCTTCTGGAAGAGTTAACCACATCTCCATCTGAACCTAAATATCAGACAGATTGAAGGTTCATTACTGGAAAAACTGTTCTTCTCTTTGCTCTGACCTCTGCAACATTAGTATCTGAGTTGTAAGCTGTGTTCGTGAGTAAAACCTATCTGGTCTGCTTTTGGGATAGGTTATCAGTAAAACCAAATCCCTCATTTATGCCCATGGTTGCATCAGAGTTTCTTTGAGTCAGGCAGTCTGTCTCCCAGTGTTCTATCCTAACTCCCAGATTTTGCATACTCTGGACATGCATACGGAATTCTTGACAGAACCAAGTCATTTAGAAAAGCTAATTGGCTATTTATTTCTTACACTAGAAATAAGAAAGGACAACCTGTATGAAACAGATTATTTCTAGTTGATTGTCCTCAGCTATTGACTTATATTATACCCCCATGATAAACCAGGTACAATCAGTATTAAGGCACACTGTCTGAGGGCTGTGTCTTCTTTGATGTCATAATGGAAGGGGGGGGGGCTCTAGAAGCTTTCTAAAGATAACAACTACATGTACAAGGAATTACATACTGGATGCAGGACTGGTTTTGCCAGGACCATTCTCTAGGGGCTCCTGGGTCAATTTCCTTCCTCCTCCCAGGTTAAATAGGATTTGGTAATCAACCCATGTAGCCCAAGGGCTACTGCAGTAGTATGAATGATGAACATAGTTCTACTGTATAAGTTGCACTTAACAGTTTGTTCTTCACTGCTGCAGCTGCTGCACCCACCCATCACCCCCTAGTAGGAAATAAAGTTATTGTGTGGAAATAGCTTAGTGGTTATTTCTTGTTTCTTTAGTTCAGGATGATTACGCTACTTAACTTTTAGTCAAGAAGGTTGTGAGGATTTTCCACTGTGACTGTTGATTTTCTCTCATCAGGGCTGACAAATCAGCAGTCAAAGTAGAAGCTTTTGGAAGCTGGCCAGTTCTTGTGTCTTGGGTAAGATGCAATCCATATAGCCTTAAGGCTTCTGCATCAGTGAGGAATTCGAACATCTACTGTTATGCGTAAGTGCAACTTACACAACTGTGCTTTCTGGTAAGGACTGTTGGGTTGATATATTGATCTAAATGAATATAGAAGTTGTTATATACCTGCTAGCCACCATGTTAGCATTTAGGGGATTATAGATATATGCAACTATGTTTTGTACAGTAAAAATTATTAAACATGCAAACAGCAGTGGTGTTCAGAAATTAGCCTTTTTACAATGATAATAGTCAGCACATTATCAATGCTGTAATATCGTATAATTTTGATCTTATTGAATGAATTACATTTTTCCCTAATTTTTTCAAACATCTTTTCATATCCTGGAAGCAATATGTCCTACACATACATTGCCAGCAGCTCTTTTGTTCACCCAGATGAGATCTTTCATATGAAACCCCTTGTGCTTGTTTATTATCATATTTAAATGTATCACATAATGTTATTCACTAGTTTGCAAGTTACCTGGTTCTGAAAATATTAAAGTACATGTGGAAATATTGCATTTCTTTACGATTACTACCAGAGTCATCATTATCTCCAGCAGAACTTATAAATGGACATTAAGTGTATGTTTTCTTTCACCATGGCATTTCAGACTCTGCCTGTCATTAACCTCTAAGTTAACTAGGTTCTTAGGTTAAGTACTAGACTAACTGCCCTTTTGGGCCATTTTAAGCCAAGCCAATTACCCCCTGTGAGAATCAAACCCTGCACCTTGTGTCTGTAAAGTAAGCACCTTAACTATTATGCCAGCCTCCCACCTAAGAATGGGATTTAAGTTCATAGGTTCATAGATTAGTACTAGGCTAACTGCCCTTGCAAGCCATTTTAAGCCTAGCCAGTTATCCCTTGGGAGACTCGAACCCTGCACCTTGTGTTTGTAAGGCAAACACCTTAACCATTTAGCCACCCTCCCGTCCCTATATGAGTAGCAACTTACAAATGGTGGTTACAGTGCATTCCAGATTAGCAATTTTGATTTCATTTTATTTCCTGTCCTTTGGCCTTACATTTACAGCTTAAGTCACTTATTTAAGGAGGTCAGTATCAAACAATGTCAGGATGGCATAAGGAGCCTTGGGTATTAAACAAAAGTGTACAGAAAGGAGTTTTAGCTGTGACTGAATAATTCAGAAATGGGTCATGCAGTAATTAATTTTATTAGATTTTAGGCATCCCACGTGTTCATCTTGTGAACTTTACCGTGAGAAAGTCAGTGTATACATAGCTCTACAGTTATGAAAGTCTCTGAATAGCTATTCCTTCACTGTCAGATACACATACCAGAACTAAAAAACAAACACCTAGATGCAAGCTAATAGAGAGATAGCCAACGTAGGCACCAGTAATTTACAAATTGTCCCAAATATCAAGCCAAGATTGGTACTCATAGATAATCCCTTGTAACAGCGGATTCCCCAGAAGCAAATCCTATTAATATTTTTTTAGGTGGAAAGAAAATGTAAGGTAGCCCTTGATTCTGCTGGGTAGTCCTGTGATTTTTTTTCAAACTGAATTACATTTTCTCTGACAAAAAAATGTTAAATGCATTTCTTTCAGTGTGGAATAGATCCATGTCTATTTTACATTTAGAATGATCCCAAAGTCCATGCAGTTCTGTTATTTTTTTTTTCCTGTCCTCTAATTTTCATTGGCCAGTCAGAATTCAATATTTTCTTTGCTGTTTTATAGCCCACCTTAGGGTATGTAAATAATAATGCACAAGTTCCATCTATAACCTGCAGACGAATTGTTTATATGGCCTGTATTTTCAGGAGCTTCTGGCTTAGTGTGTGCTTAACATTAAGATATGTCTGTGTTATCTATGCAATGAACTAAACGATTCGGACGGTTTCTGTACATTTCATGAAATTTAGGAGTTAATTCTCAGTTTGTTTATTAACACTATGAGTAACCATGAGAGTGAACTGGCATGCATTTGCACAATCCGATTAATGAAGCTTTCATTATTATAAACAGATATGATCAAACATCTGAGGCACTCTAACAAGAGTGCCTTTCTCAAAAATAATGTCTCTTTTTTCATGTTGTTGAGAGTTCTTTCTGTCCATGCAGAACACGGTCACTGCTGGCCTTTCACACTTTTTATCGTTAAAAACATGGGACTACTGTACATAGTAAAAGGTAAAAGGCAGAACTAAGATTAACGTAGCAGCATCTGAACTAAGAATAAAACAAGATGTTTTTCTTCCGTTTACAACAGCTTACAGCATTATTCATATGATGCATATGATATATGGTCAAAAAAACAAAAAGGAAATAAACAATATTGTACATTTCAGCTACAGACCAACAGAGGAAGTAAGTGCTCACAAAGCTGATGGCTAATTAGAGATTCGGCTTTTCCTTTAACAATGTGTTTGGACAAACATGTTACCATAGGTGGTGATGTCAGTACTGTGAAGGAAAGAGCTTCTTCATATGCAGGAATTGTAAAGAGGAGAGACACAGCAGCACTCGTTTTCCTTAAGAATTACTAAGTGTATAATTCCATTCATACCTAATTCTGTGTGAAACTACAAAAAAAAATCATATAAAAAAAAGTATACAAAGTTGGAGTAGAATGAATATATATGTGTATGGAAGCACAGAGTTCAGCTTTGATGGGGGGGGGTTGCTTTCCTTGGAAAAAACACTTGTAATTCTTTATTTGATAGTTAAGTAGAGTACAGTATTGTGCATTGTGTTTCATGTGCTAGAAGCAGAGCAACAGCGGTAATGTATAACTGAAAGATGATGGTCATTTGTTACTATACCATAAGTGGTATCATTTGACATACCAACTGCAACATTTCACAAAAAATCGCCATTGTGTGGGTTCACATATGGGAAAATGGAGTGCCCCTTATTTTTGCTTTTCACCTTCAAATTTTGAACCATTTGTATACAGACCTAATTAATTAGCATAACATGTGATTACCAAATAGCATGTAACCCTTCCCACTTCTACTTGGAATATAGGATACTACTCAGAAACGCATGTTTAAACATAGAGTGAAAAAAATATTGGAAAAATACGAGCACATTATCAAATAGAGAATTTAAAATATGGAGATTCTGATGAACTGTATTGCAAATTTCTATCACACTAGCTGATTTATTTTTGCTTAAAAAAGGGAGATGTAAGATGTGTGTCGTCTTTCTTTAAATTGCTTATGCCACTAGTATGTTGTTCTTGTAGTGTGTTTTTCTCTGTACCAGACTGCTTTAAAAATCAAATGTGATGAAGGGGATAAAGAAAATTGTGTGAAAGGGTAAATAAAGCCTGAAAATAGGGACATGTATCCATAAAAAGAAGCATCTTGTGGAGGAGTAAATAAGGCAAACAGGAATGTTACTCCAAAACAGAGACAGTTGAAAGGTCTGCGCAGCATGAATGGGTAGGCAATGGTATATCACTGGATTAAGCTATAAGTCACAACAGGGTAGGGATTCACAATACAGGCAAACTTAATTTAATTTCTTATGTGAGAAGAATGTGTTCATCTGAAAGGATTGCTACTTTTTTCCATTACTGAATCATGTAAGATGTTAGTAACTGCACGTGTGTGTTGGGACTGTGAAGGGGTAATGGGGTACATGCAATTATTCTATGACTATATTGAAAAGCTTCTTCATTCTTGTCTCTGTTTCTTTTTTTTCTGAGCAGTTTCTCGAATTTGCAACATGATTCTAAAACTCCTTAATCTTGTTAACTGTGCCAGATATTTAAGTTCATTGAAATAGTCTATTTTCCTGTGCTGACATAAGCCATGCTTCCCTTATGAGTTAAATTAGCAAGAAACTTGCTTGAAAGGTGAAATAATTGCCAGACAAGCATCTCATTTGTAATTTATGCATTACTATTATTGCAGGTTGCCGTGGCAACGCCTCCCATCTTGGCTGACAAAAGATGTCTAAGATATGATCTGCAGTAGCCTCAGAAGCCCCATGAGTAGAGATGCATGTTTTATCAGTAATTTTCAGGAAAATAATAAGTGAGAAGTTAATGAGATATAAAGCTGTCCTATGGCTGTTGTGATTCTTTTAAGTGTTGCTTTGATCAGAATGCATTTTTCATAAAAATATTTAGCTGCATGCAAAAAAAAGAAAAAAAGAAAGAAATTGTTGCATCACAAAATATGTGCAGAAGTATTTGAAGAAGTCCTATGGCTGTTGTGATTCTTTTAAGGGCTGCTTTGATCAGAATGCATTTTTCATAAAAATATTTAGCTGCATGCAAAAAAAAAAAAAGAAATAAATTGTTGCATCACAAAATATGTGAAGAAGTATTTGAAGAAACTGCTTAGTCTCCTTGACCTCTGCGGTCCTGTTCTTTTATATAAACATTTATGTAGTCCTTGGTGACTTTCAGTTACACAGAAGAAGTATGTTAGGTCTATCCTGGTGCTTCATTCCTGATGTAATAATGTGTTTAAGATCTGGAGAAGCTGAATGAGCATACATATTGTATGGCAACAAACCCAATTGAAGTGTGAGACAGACATTACATTACAGGAAGAGGGGCACTTATTCCTGTACATTGGTGTTAACTGATGACCATGTGTAAAGAATACATAGCAGTAAGGCATTTTACAGGAGTTTACTAAAAGACAGCAGCTGCTATGCCATCATTCTCAGTGTCCTACAGTACTATTTCTTCACCTATCCCATTTGTCTTGAATGCCTCTGTGGATTCTGTCTGTGTGAGATCAACATCTCCAGATATCTTACTGCTCTGTCCCCCCTTACGGGAATAATTCATATCTGGGTTGTTTTGATCCATTGCCACCTTTGTGGCTACTTTGTCAGCTTTTAGAAATGCTTTGCTAAACTCTTCCCTATCAATTACTGATGCACCATACCTCTCAACTGTTCAGATTTCTGCAGATTGTTCAGATTTTTGTCCCATTTTTGGTCCATTCCTCATAAAATGTGTGTTTTTTCTTGCAAGTCATTGAGGATTGAAGTCACTAAACAATGACACACATTTCAGTGTCAGACTTTATATCCTTCAGAAAAAATGCATGTTAATATAAAAATTGTTATTCTAGTAGCTTTTTATGCTTCTAAGAGCAATGCTTAAAATCTGTCCCTATTTTGGGGCCTTTGTCCCGATTTCTTGTGCTAAGAGGATGACAGGTATGTGCTGCGCCCATCTTTATTATTTTTATTTACTGAAGATATATGTTGCAACTTTCAGTATATGTTTGTTAACTAGGTAAGCTGGAGTGGTTTAAGTACCTTTTTGTGACACAACCTGGGATACAAGCAGTAAAACTGAGAATAAATGTATAATTAAATTCTATCCTTCCTCAGACTGCAATTAATATCATGGTTACAGTTCAAATTATTTCTGTAAACTGATGATGAATGTTACTTTCTTTAAAAAAATAGCAACATGTTTAAAACATTAGTCATGGCTCACAGATAAGATGCAGATAATCAAAAACAGGGGAAGTGATCTCCATAAAGTGAGCAGTCACCAGCGGAGTCCCCCAGGGTTCTGTGGTGGGACCTATCCTGTTTGACATCTATTTTTCTGAAGTAAAAGCCAGTACAAAAGAGGTCTGGATAACTAAGTTTGCAGATACCTGCAATCTAGGAACAGTTAATAAATCCTCAAATGACTTGGCCATCCTGCAGAAATGTTTGTCTCAAGTAACTGGTGCCAGAATCAGACTGAAACTAAATGCCAAAAAATGCATTATTGGATCCTTTGGGAAGTCATCTACCCCAGAGAATTACTACATTGACAATACACCCCTAAGAACTGACCCATTTGTTTGGGATTTGGGAACATATGTGGACAATGATCTAACATTTGACCACCATGTGTCTATTGTAATACTGCACGGTTTATAAATAATGGGTCTGTCTCTAGGTCTACGGATGTCATTGTCCCCTTTTACTCAGCCCTCATTAGGTCATTCATTGAATCTGTCCAGATGCATGCAACAATGGGAACACCCACAGAGATAACTTATTAAATGGATACAAAGCCTAAACTATGTGTCCTACTTAGACTGTCAAAGCTCTATGACTATACTCAAGCGTCCTACAGACTGGTATGAGTTGACTTGTAACTGGTATAAAAGACATCCTCCAACCTATTCCTGATGGATTTACTACACATCTGCAAGTAAAATGATATCAGAAGTAATCAGTCTAGGTATCTAATCCTCTTCTGCAACATCAGCAGTATGGTTTGGAGGGACAGATATATCTCACAGAGGATACCACTGCTGTGGAACAGACTCACCATCCACATATAACAAAGTTTATCCCTGGCCATATTCAAGGGCAACTTAGATCTATGAATGGGAAAAAGAAAATTTACCCCAAGACTGCCCTCTGTACTACTAATGGACAGTGGCAGCTGCTAAATGCTTTATCCCATGCATGGGTCCACTCATATTATCTATAGTGTGACTCTAATTATTCTCATTAGTCTAATATATAATTAACGACCATGGGATGGGTAAAGCTAGTCTGTAACCAAATGGGATTGGTTATTTCAAGCACAAAAAGGGAAACTGACTAGGCTTAAAATGGCCCACAAGGGCAGCTAGCCAAGTGCTTGACTGTGAATGTGTGTGGGTGTCTATGTGAGTGTATGTTTACAGTTCAAAATATTTCTATAAATTGATACTGAATCTCATATTCCTGAAAAACAGCAACATTTTTAAAACATTGGTCATGTAGTTGTGTGTTTTGTTTTTTGTATGTCATAAGCATCTGAATAAGATGCCTTTTTAACACATTATTATTAAATATATTAATTATTAAATAAGCTGATGTCTGATATATCAATATTCATTATAATTTTATATTTGCATATTTAAACCATTGTAAAATAGTTCTTTAATTAGTGCATGACATAGTAGACGAATTGTTTTGATTGTGTTAGAATTACCATGATTAAGAGAGGGCTTTTTAAACTTGAATAGCTTTCTAAATAGTAAAGAAAAGAAAGAAGAGAAGACAGACTAAATCCTGGATCCCTTTCCTACATTTAATAAATCCTTTGTGATTCATTGGAATAATTCTAGATATCACTTTCTTCAATCCATTAGCCAGTATTTTTGTGTAAAAACCTAATTTCTAGTTGGAGAAAGGAAATTGGCCGATAATTTAGTGCATCATGAGGATCTCTATTGGGTTTGGGTTTGGGTAGCATTGTGACCCTAGCAAGTATAAGGGAAATTCTCCCTGCTTCATGACTTCTCCATAAAATGCGCACAGTTTGGGGACCAATTCCAGTTTGCACATTATAAAAGTAACCTGTAACTCTGTTAGTACCAGGTGCTCTGCCAGATGGAAGATCAACAGTAGCCTTCAAAATTTCATTCATAGAAATGGGCTTAATGAAATGTTGTTGGGATTCTGATGTTATTTGTGGTAGACTTAAACTAAGCAAAAATTTCCCCATATTATCTTTTACTGGGATCTTTGAAAGCTGTATGTGGCTTTTATATTCTCCATCTAGAGGCTGATTTGCTTCCATTGGATTGGAGCTAATCATTCCTTTTTCACCTTTCAGATTTCTCTGTACTTTTCCTTACATTTATATAATGATTTCCTTTAAGAAATCATTGTTCATGTATCATCAGTAAAGATTTCTGTGTATATGAAAACTTAACTTCACCATTTTAATACATTAATTTTCTAGTCCCACAGTATATGTGTCGGTGTGTTTAATATATATTTAATATATCTCTCCCTTTATTCTCTCTCTGCTTCAAGCTGATGAATAGATCCTATATTTTTGACTTCACACTGTTCTAAAATGTTATGGGCCTCGAACTGCCCTTTCAAAAAAATACCACTTCCTGAGATAATAATAATATGATCTGAAGTAGTTAACTTCATTTTATCTGCAACCTGTGGGTATACGGATCCGTATTGGATCCGAGCCGGCAACTTTTTTTTTGGCATCTGCTCCAAGCTCCAAGCTCCTCCCCTTACCCACAATACACTACCATCTCCTACCTTCCCTCAGATCTCGTTTGCCGCACCAGTAGTGTGCATCGTGGTCTCCTTCGCTCTGAGCTCAGGGATAGTAACTTTTATTAATACTTAGTCTCTTTGTGTGCCTGAGAGTTTATTTCCCTTCCTCCCCTTTTAGTGTATCGCTTGTTCATCGGTTTAAAAAAAAAAAAAAAGTTTTGTTAAACTCGGTAGAGTAGTTGTTAGGCCTGCCCTTCCCCTACCTGTGTTTGTGTGTGGTGTTTTCTGGTAGGTAGTGTTTTCTTTTTGGGTGCAGGACCATGGCTGATCAGCCAAAATCTGTGTTCAAGAAATGTACAGAGTGTGGCCATAAGCTCTCCGCGGCTGATGGTCACACTCTGTGTGTGTGATTTGCTTGGGAGTGGCACATTTGTCCACTCAATGTGCTATCTGCACTGGGTTCAATCTTAGGGCCCTCAGGGATCGGAAGGCCAAATTAGTAGCCAAAGGCCTTCTCCCCACATCTATGCTGGAATCTGCCATGACCTTGGTACCTAGCGTTCAACCTCCCACCCAGACAGGGACTCAAACTTCTTCTGGTGCTGGGCCTAATAAAGACAAATCTACAGTCAGCATGGCTGACAAGGAAAAGGACAGAGAAAGGTGCAAACTGGATATGGACAAGAGAAAGAACAGACCTCGCAAGAGATCCCCGGACAGGGAGTGCTTTCTTAGTCCCCCTTCTAAGGCCATGAGGCCAGTTTCTCCATGACTCTGGTCTCCTCATTTCTCACCGGAGTCGTTGGAACATTTAGACCCAAGGCCTTCCTCTCCGTCATTGTGAAGACCAGCCAGATCCAAGTCGGTGGCCTCTTCGCGATCGACTCGGAATTTATCAGACTTGGACATGGACAGGATGATGCGGAGATTCATTCAGACCTAAATACAGAGACCTCCATGCCCTTTTTCCACCCCCTCTCTCCTTCCCCGATCCATGCTTCAGCTTCGGGGCTCTTGGATCCGAGGATTTTCGGAGATGGTAGCTCGGCGCCGACGGTTCCTCTAACCTCGACTCCGGCTGTTACCTAGAGTTCCTCAGATCCAACTTGTTCGGATCTGAGTGACTCTCGGAGCTGCGGACAGGGAGTCAGACTTGAGGGAATGGATTCTTTGGCTCTGCCCTTTTCGGATCCGACCTGTTTTCTTTGAACTCAGGCTACCCTTGCTTCGGCTCCGGTCCCCGCTTCAGATCCAGGGAGAGCATCTTCCTTGCTGGGTGCCAAGGAGGTCCGCTCTCCCTTGGCCTTCGAAGTGGTGGAGAGGGTTCTCTCCCAGTGATTGAGACCCCAGCCCATCCCCTCAGATTACACCCAGGCCCCCCTGGATTTGGCGACGACTCCCTTCATCCTGTCTCAGGGACAGCCCGTGCCAGAGGATCCCCTGGTTAATTTCCAGGAGGAACCCCTGGCAGCTCATGAATCCTCTTCTGAGAGTCCCACTGAAGAGGGTCACCATAAGCACAAGTGTAAAAGGAGGCACTTGGACTCCCCCGAGTCCCCTCACTATGGACACTGACTTAGATGAAGAAGAAGGTTCCCCCAGGTCACCTCCCGAAGAAGTCTCCTTTGGAGAAATCATGGAGATCCTCCACCAGAGGGGAGTTTGTTCAGCCACAAAACCTTCAGGGGATGAGTCAGTGTTCCTGGAGGCCTTTGGCATGGGCCCATCTACTTCCTGGGTTTCCCCCCCAGCGGACTCCTTGCTGGACCTTATCACCATGTGGGCATGGAAGAAGCCTGACACTGTAGAGCAATCCCCAAACGCCCTGACAAAATTTTATCTCCTCCTTCCGACAGACAACCTTGGTCAAAAGGAGCCCCAGTTGATGCTATGTTGGTTGCAGTGGCCACCAAGAAGGAACTAGCACAGGAGAATTCCTCAGTCCACCCTCCAGGCAAGGAGTCCAGGTCAGTGGATAGGTTTGGGAAGCGCATCGGTTCCTCAGTGACCTTTTCAATCCGTGCGCTGAACTATTTGGCACATGTGATCTGGCTTCAGGGAGACCTTGCTTCAGAATTCACTGAGTCAACCCCAGAGTCCTTATCGCCGCAGGACAAACAGTTGTTCTCTGTGAAAATGTCTACTCTGAAGTCAGTCTCAAACACGTCTATGCGGCTCCTTTCCCTTGTCATGGAAGGAGCAGCTAGGGCAGCTGGGACAGGCATAGCCATGAGGCTCAGGTTGTGTCAGTTCGCAGACCCTTTCAAGACGTCGTTTATCAACGCTCCCTACGACGGTTCTTCCCTATTTGGGAAGACAGTACGTGGCACACTTGTCCAGAGCGAAAAGGATGGGAAGACTTTGTCTGCTATCGGGATCCACTTCTCTAACCCTCAGCGGTCCTACTCTAGGAATCAAAGAGGGCAGAAGAAGATGTGGTTCTGAAAATCTCAGTTTTCCCTGGATTCTCAGGTCAACTATTCCCTCAGAAATCCCAATTGCAACCAGTACAAGTTCTAGACTTCATTGGGGCATGGCTAGATACTTTGCAGATGAAGGTATTCTTAACTCCAGACAGGATCTTACACCTCAGGTGCCACATAGCTCAAATAGCGAACTTCAAGTCTCCAAAGGCGAGCGAGGTTCTCCAGGCTCTGGGCTCCATGGCTGCCTCCATATCAATTCTCCCTTGTGCGCGCTTTCATATGCGGGTTCTTCAATGGACTCTGGCTGTTCAATGGTCTTGGCTAGACCTGCCCATGGAATTTCTGATCAGGATTAGTCACATCTGCAGGACGTCCCTTCTTTGGTGGTTAAGTTCACAGGAGATATCAGGACGCCCCTTCGCGTCATCTGCAGTCCAAGCCACAGTGACCATGGACGCCTCCCAACTCGGGTGGGGGGCACACGGTTTGGGAAGGACAGTCCAAGGCACGTGGTCCCAGTCAGTGACTAAGTTGCACATAAATGTTCTAGAGATGAGGGCAGTGCTTTTAGCGTTGGAAGCCTTTCACACTGTCCTTCCTCTCTGATTGATTGCAGTTCAGTCAGACAACATGTCGGTTGTCTGGTATATCAACAAGCAGGGGGGAACCAAATCCTACCCCCTGTGTCGTGAGGCCATGAGAGTGTGGGAATGGGCGATCTCCACCGATCGGTTTCTGATAGCAATGCATATCCCGGGGCGCTCCAACATTTTAGCGGACAGATTGAGTCGGGCTATTCTGATGCTGTACGAGTGATCTCTGAAACAGTCAGTAGCGGAGGAGATCTTCCATGCATGGGGTTGGCCTTGCTGTGATCTCTTCACATCTCCATCCAAAGCGAAGTGCAGCAAGTTCTTTGCTCTGATTCCCTCACCAGGGGAAGTCCCCAGAGATGCTCTAGTTCATGCTTTGCCCCCCGGGCTTCTGTATGCTTATCCACCATTGCCACTCATTCCGAAGTTTCTTCAGAAAGCTTGCCATCTGCGGTGCAAAGTTATCCTCATTGTCCCATTCTGGCCTTGTCAGGTTTGGTTCCCATTCCTTTGGTCTTATCTCTTAGCTCCCCTGTGGGTTCTGAATCCCTGCCCGGATCTAATCTCCCATCCGTCGGGGGCCTGTCCACCTGACCTGGGCAGCCTCAAGCTGACAGCTTGGTTACTCCAGTTTCGTTGATTGCCAGAACTCCCGGTCTTTCATCCTCGGTAAAATCCATTCTGGTGGCTTCTCTTAAAGATTCCACTAGGAAACTTTATCGCAGTAAATGGAAGCTTTTTCCATATGGGCTTGACAGAGAAAACTAGATTCCTTTACAGCCCCTGTTCCAGTGGTGTTGGATTTCTTGTCTGGCATTTTTCAGCAAGGAGCTAGTTCCTCCACAGTGAAAGTACAATTGGCAGCCATTTCTAATTTTCATGTTGGTGAAGACAACATTGCCTTAGCCTCTTCTAGGCTGTGTAAGGCTTTTCTTAAAGGTACTTTTTTGTTACGTCCACCTGTCAAGGATTCAGTGCCTCCTTGGGACATTACCTTTGTCTTACAGGCATTGGTGGCTCCTCCATTTGAACCTGCAGCTTCGGTGGATTTGAAATTTTTATCCTGGAAGACAGCTTTCCTAGTCACCATTACATCTGCTAGGAGGGTTTATGACCTTCAAGCTCTGTCTGCTGTGCCGCCTTATTTGGTCTTCCATAAGGATAGGATCTCTCTCTGTACTAATCCTTCCTTCTTACCAAAAGTGGCATCTGAAGCAAACATAAACCAGTCCATTAATCTGCCTGTTTTCTTCCCTAACTTCCAAAATAAAGGTGAATACAAACTTCATTTGTTAGATGTTCATAGACAGCTTCATTTTTATCTTCATAGAACAAAGTCATTCCGCAAGACTGACCAGTTGTTTGTTTCCTTTTCCAAAGCATTTCTGGGAAAAGCTATTTCTAAAGTTTCTTTGGCCAGATGGATCACTCTTTGCATTTCACATGCCTACAAATCAAAAAGGTTTATCTCCTCCTGGTATTGTTAAAGCTCACTCTACCAGGTCCATGGTGACTTCTGCTGCCTTTTGGTCTTAGGGTTCCTTTGGATGACATTTGTGCAGCAGTGACCTGGGCCAATTCACATACCTTCATTTCCCATTACAAATTAGATCTGATTTCTAGGGGTAGAGCATCCTTTGGCTCTGCGGTGCTCAGGAATATCCTTTCATAAGGGCCTCCCAGGATTGGAGTATCTGGGGACTCTGTCCCACAGGTTGCAGATAAAATGAAGTTAACTACTTCAGATAAAGAAGTTATGTACTCACCATAACGTTCCATCTGAGTAGTTATACTTCATTTTTCTGCAACATTCCCTCCCTCCATCCCCGGGACCTTGCCTTGTCTATTCAGGTGTGGTTCATTGAGCTGAGTTGCTTATGTATTTAGTTGCAGCAAACTCAATCTGAGGGAAGGTAGGAGATGGTAGTGCATTATGGGTAAGGGGAGGAGCTCGGAGCTTGGAGCAGATGCTAGGAAAAAAAGTTGCCGGCTCGGATCTGATACGGATCCGTATACCCACAGGTTGCAGAAAAATGAAGTATAACTACTCAGATGGAATGTTATGGTGAGTACATAACTTCTTTTTTTGGTAATAAAGGATCTAGTCAACATAGTTAGTGAGTCATACCCTCCTCTAAAAGAGAGATTTCCAGTCTTAACATAAAATGATCTGATAAAGATGCTGATTCAATGGTGCTTACCTTATGTAGGATATTTCTAGAAAGAAACAGTAGTCAGTTCTCTAGCTGAGATTTGCCTGTGACTATAAAAGGTAAAGCCGTGTTTATCTGGACGCAGCTAACAGAAACCATCTAGTAGGTCACACGTATCTATCCATGCCTTAAGTTTGTTAGTCATGTGTAGCAACCAATTGATGCTAGCTGAAAGTCTATCAATAGACTTGTCCAAGGACTCATTAAATCTATTCCCAATATAACATAATGTCTTGATAGAACCATTTCCAGCAGTAAGTGAAAAAAACATTCAGAGAGTCATTATTATCAATATTAGGTCTGTAGCTTCCCAAAATGTATTTATTTATTGACATTTGATTGCTGGAAAAGTCAGACTGGGTGGGAACCTATTTTCTATGGAGGCCCAGGGAGAAAAGCTTCAAAGTATTACAAAACATCTTAATAACAATAATTTTACATTCTTTAACAATAAGACAAAAAAATAACTGCAGTTAAATAATTATATTAAATAATTATACAAAATTAGACATAATATGAAAACACTGGCTAAGAATAGGTACATGCTATATGGCAATGATTTAATAGTTAGAGAAATTTTAGCCAGTTTATAGAGAAATTAAAAGTACATTGGTAGCCAGTTTATAGAGAAATTAAAAGTAAATTGGTATAATATAAGCAGTAATTGCAACACGAAGTGAAAGAAAAGCAGGGTTATGGTATATTTAGAGAGAAAGCCGGGGGAGAAATCGTAAGGAGTAAGGGGAGTGAGTGAAGAAAGAAGAGTAAGGAGATGTAGGATATGAGTACAAGTTCCTTTGTTAGTGAGATATGTTAACTTTTTTAGCAACAATTGTCAGACTTACTGTGTGCTTGGTACACTTACTGTAGATGAATCAGCTAGATGGAGAGGAGAAGACTTGGGTCATGGAGTAGAGTAACTGCATTCCACTGAAGGACCTGATTAGTCCTCCCCTCATCTCAGTTGTTTCTCCAGCTACTGTAGCATTATTTCAAGCTAAAGTCACTGCAGTGGTGCCTTTTGCAGTTAACTTATGAGTATGGTAACAGCATTTTTACCAGCTTGTGTTACTGCTCTTAAAATTAGCAGGATTTGTCTTACCTCCTGTTTTTGCTGCAGTTTTCCAGATAGTTTTCCAGATACTTACTGCACTGTGGGCTAGCCTGCTCCATTCAGCCCTTGCTATGCTTGGGCTTCACTCCGCTCCCCTACCCCACCCCCAATTCCCTCCTACCCCCACTACATCTACAGTTATACCTCTCATACTACACCTCCTCTACTCACCCTCCTATCCTGTGCCTAACCTACTAAACAAATCACAAACTCTCCCTTTATACCATCTCCACCCACTTCTATTCCAAATTGCTAAAAAATCAGATTCTGCTCCCTCCCAATCGAAACCTACAAATTCTCCATTCTATTATCACTGCTCATTACTTCACCAAAACATCCTCCCTGCGATCGAGTGGGCGTTCGAAAGACATGCGTTGAATGGGCGTACCTTCGTTGAAGGTTGGGTGTCAGGCTGGCAAATCAACACCATAAAAACCAACTGCCAATCATTAGTGGACCAGAGTTCCACTGTGGCGACTCCTAACTGGGAAAAGCCGAAAGACAAACAACATTACTTCACCTAAACATACTGCAAGATTATTACAACAATAACCATGCCTTTTCCTTCCTGTATCTCCTTATTCATCCTGCTCCTCCCATTCCTAACATCACCAACAGTATCAGTATTAAATAAACACACCTTAACCATTACTTCATCCTCACCCATCAGCCGTCTTCCCACTAGCTACTCAAAAATCTCTTCAAGCTTGTTTCTCATGACTCCTTTCAACTGTTTTAACCCCAAAATACAAAAAAATGTCAGTCCCAGTGTTAAGGTAATACTTCTACCCATCTCTGCTAAAAATGCCATAATAAATAAACCTTCTTTCTCCACCTTACATCAGTGTGGTGTCCTCTACCCCAACCCAGGTCCCTTTCAAACCCAAACCATAAAATGCACCCTAAACTTTTAAAAATAGTCACTAGACGTTAGGCATTCTGCCTTTGCTCTTCTGTTTTCCAAATCCCTGCTGAGAGACTACAAACAATAAGTGGTTATTTTTAACTGCTTTATGCACTTTCTGATTAACTAAAACAATATTTTCTACATATCTGTTTGCCTAAACTCTGCAACCATATTTTACTGCATTTTTTTTAGATTGTCTGCTAATTGAATTTCTCTTACAACTGTAATTACTGTTCATCTGCTTGTTTTGTTCATTTTACTTGTTTGCTGCATTTGAAAAACACTAGCATAGTCTAGGTTCAGTTTTTTTGCTGAATCTAGTGCTGTTTTTGGCCTTTGGAACCTGTAAAACAGTTAATTAATCTTTTATCTGGAGAGGACTCCTGTGCCCTCGTGGGAGGAAGGTACAGTTTGTACTGTTGCAGGACTCTATTTAAGGCATGCTGATTGGATAATTTGACCTTTGGCTGTTTCCTGTTTTTCTGCTTTAAAAAGCCTGTGTTTGAACTGGTTTGTGCTTGTTTGCACCTGTTTGTGCATCGTGCAGCAATGTGCACTGCTGCAAAGAGGGCTTGCCAGTTGCAGATGACTGCTCTGTAGCCTCAGAAATATTACCTGAACCAGAGCTGTTCATGCCTAAAGTTACTAATACCTTCCCCTGGTGTATTCCCTCTTCAGCTGTTATAGTCAGACCACGATTATTCCTGGGACTGTGAACTGTCAGTTTCCCTCCTTTTCTCCTACCTCTTCATCTACTGAGGCAGTGCAGCAACTGCCTCATGTACAGTGACAACCCCCTACTTCTAAATCATTCCTGTACCATTTGTGAGAGATGCATCTACATTATGAATCTGTAATCACAACTTACTTGCGAAATAGATAGCAAAACAGAGGGTGTTACCAGCCCCCTACCACAACTCCTGCTCATGATGTACAACATATACATAGACCAACATATAGGGATGTACTCACAAAAAATCTACCTAAACACCAGAGACATCCAAAACACATACATACTAAACCAGCCATAACACGCAAAACACACAATACACATAATGACAAAAGCACAAGTTTCTCACCATCAAAGCCCATAAGGCAAAGCACATCCACTCCAAATATCTTAGTCATAGGAGACTCTATAGTGAGACACAGAGACATCCCCCTTACCAGGTTGAACAAGGAGAAAGTCACAGTCAGCTGTCTTTCTTGTGCCAGGATTCGTCAAATTACGCAGGCACTCAAGTCTGTCAACAACAAGTACTGTTATAATTCTGTCATTGTGCATTTTGGTATGAACGACTTGAGACGTACCTCCCTGTACTACATGAAAAGGGGTCTATATTATAACATCAAAGTCTTACAACTTCGAATGTTATAATATCGAACCCATTAGATCGAAACACCAGAAAACCGAACAGTCAGAATAGCTAATTTTTTCCTAGGGAAAAAATGTGCTGTTCTGACAAACATACACACAACACAAGCACACCAAAATAAATAATCCACACACATACACTTCACAAAACCCTACACTAAACCATACATACACCACTAGCTATCCACTTACCTTAACCCAACCCTAACCCTAAGGTCCCTAACTATCGCACACTCACCTTACCCGCTCCCTAACCCTAAAATTCTTATTGCACACTCACCTTACCTGTTCCGTAACCCTAAGGTCCCTATCACACACTCACCTGCTCCCTAACCCTAAAGTCCCTATCGCACACTCACCTTACCCACTCCCTAACCCTAAGGTCCCTATCGCACACTCACCTTACCCGCTCCCTAACCCTAAAGTCCCCATCGCACACTCACCTTACCCGCTCCATAACCCTTAGGTCCCTATCACACACTCACCTTTGTTCGCACACTTAACTTAACCCGGTCCGTAACCTTCGCTCCACAGTTGAGCAAATTGCAAAGCTGCAGAAACGGTCCACCGAATACTTTCTCTAGGAAAGTATTCAGTCTTGCAGCTTTCCTGTTTCCAGCGTTCACTGACTAGGGTTCGATATTATAACATTCAAAGTTGTAAGACTTCGATGTTATAATATAGACCCCATGAAAAGAGACATGGAGACATGATTGAGCTCTATGATTATGTCTCACAGGCAGGTATGTCCCTAGGCTTGAGTAGCATATTACCCTCATCCAGGATGATACCACAATGTAAACAGAAAATCATTGACTTCAATAATTGGCTTAGAGTCTGGTGTCATTCTAAGTGGATCCAGTTTTTGTCAGTCTAGGATGACATGATTGTTAGACCTTGATGCTTTGCCAGGGATGGATTTCATCTGTCACACCTGGGATTTCGGCTACTGGAAAAGGGTCTTGCCACCCCCGTACTGTCTTTTTTTAGGTACTCTCACAAGGACAGAATTCTCGACATTAAAATTTCTTCAAAAAACAACTTCAAAGTTATGCTGCTAAATGCTAAGAGTTTTAGCATGAAATTGCACTCACTGGAAGCAGTCCTCACTTCTGTGCAGTCACGGAGACCTGGTTCATGGCTGTGGAGAGTACCCCAGCCATACTGGATTACACTTCCTACCACACGTTCAGATCATGAATGGAAGACATGAAAACTAAAGGAGGTGGTGTGTCAGTAGTCACTAAAGATAAATACACTTCCAGATTGATTAAACAATATGATTCCCTGGAGACACTTCAGGTGCAAGTAACTGTTGGTAGGACACCTATTCAGGTCATTGCCAGGTACCGGACCCCCTCCATGAATCAAGACACCCACTCTGACTACTTGGATCTATTGTAATCCATCATGATACATCCAAACACCATGGTTCTGGATCATTTTAATTACCCATCCATTGACTGGGTAAATTACTCATGCTCAAACTCACTTGTCCAAAGATTCCTCAAGTTCATTAACTCCAACGCCCTGCTAGTGGACACCCCAATTAGGGGAGCCAATATCTTGGATCTGGTGCTTACGAATAGAGGGACCATTGTAGCACCCCCACTGTGAGGTCTTCCCTTACCAGAACTGACCACAAATCAGTCTCATTCGAAGTAACTATCATCCCGGACCCCCTTGCCAGCAAATAAACTAAAGAACTTCTCCAAAGCAGATTATATCCTTCTAAGGGATGGTATAAATATCTTCTCTGCACCTCCACCTCAGATGGAACTGGCAACTGTGCTGAGTTCTACACCAATCCTTTTTACAAACACTTGTATAACTGCATTGATGTGGCCATACCTGATAAGACCAAAACAAGCTCTTCAAGGAAGAGCAAACCTGCCTGGTGGAAAATTCCCATTAACAGGCTTTACAATAAGAGGAAGAAATTGTTGTCCAAAAGTAAGAGGGAGTGTGCCCTAAACTGGAGACACTCCCTCCTAAGCTTAAACAAGCAAATAAGACTTCTTGTGAAGTCCTCCAAGGCAAACTATAAATCCAAATTAGCATCCTCAACTAAGGACAACCATAAGGCGTTCTTTAGTTACATCCATAACCTAAAGGGTAAGACCCAGATTTGTGCTGAACTGGTAGTTAATGATACACTGAGCCTGTGGACATAGCAAACTTGTTAGCCAACAGGTTCCGTTAAAACTTCACTCCCTTGTCCCCACCATGCAAACCCCATGACATTCCTTCCACCTGTTCCCCACTTTGTATCTCTAGAGAGCAGGTCATAAATGCCCTCTCTAAGGCCATCCCAGGCTGCGTCCTGCATGGGTTCCAACAAGAATTAGCAACACCATTGGGTACTCTCTTCAGTCATAATCTAAGCACCAGCTTTATCCCAGCTGAGTGGAAAACAGCCACTGCTATCCCCTTGCACAAAGGTGGTGCTTCCACTAACCCCAGGAACTATAGACCTATTAGCCTTACTAGCCGTATCTGCAAGGCCATGGAGCAAATCATTATGGACCTTATCAACAAAGATATAGGTAATCTGAGTGCACTTGACTGTACTCAGTCTGGATTTGTGAAAGGGAGATCATGCCTGTTAAATCAGGTGGACTTCTTCAAAATAGTCACCAGAGCCCTGGACATGGGGAAAACTGTGCATACAGCCTACCTGTACTTGGCCAAGGCTTTTGACACTATTCCCATGCAGATTTTATTGACAAACTCACCCAGCTAGATATCAACCCTTATATCATTAGGTGGATTGCTAAAGGGCACACCGATAGAACCCACACAGTCAAAATAGAGGAATCCACTTCCAACATCAGACTTGTAACCAGTGGTGTTCCACAGAGATCAGTCTTGGAACCTTTACTGTTCTGAATCTATTTCGCCAAAGTAACAGCAAAAACTAAAGGTCTGTGGCTAACAAAGGTTGCTGATGACTGCAAACTGAGAGCAGTCATGGAATCCCCAGACAATGTCAGCATCCTACAAGAGGGTCTTACGCAAACACATGATTGTTGCCAAAGTCATGGCTTAAACTCAGTGCAAAAAAATATATTATCATCCCTTAAAGTAAGAGCAATATTCTGGCTAACTACCACATCAATAGAAATACTCTAAGCCACTCAGTGGTGAGAAACCTGGGCACACAGGTTGACAGCAATCTTTCTTTGATCACCATGTCTCCACAGTGGTAAGAAGGGCATTCTGTATTGCTCATCCCGTAAGAAAGGGCATTGCCTCCAGGAAAAAAAAAAGTTATAACCTCCCTGTACTCTTCCCTCATCAGGCCAATAATTGAGTACAACACCCCTTTTGGTATGTATGTTTCCAACCACCTGCAGCAATTCGAGAGACCACAAAAGTTCCTCACAAGGAGAATTCAAGTTCTTCAGCTTCTGTTCTATCTGGATCATCTGAAATCACTGTCACGTTACTCTGTTTCATACAAACTAATCAGAGGTGATCTCTGCCTTACATATAAAGCAGTCTCTGACTCTGCTTTATTGGAAATGCTGCATATCTGTCCAGTGGCTCACAGCTTACTCACTCTAAAGATCGGTATGTGATATTAATAGAACCTGCTGGAGGGACAGATTTGTTTCTCAGAGGTTACCACACCTGTAGAACAGACTCCCAATTCATGTCGAGCAGAGCACCTCTTTGGCGTTCTTCAAGCGCAGTCTGAATGATTGGAAGGGTAACTGTACAGGGACAATAGATGCTAATCATAGAAACAAGGGCAGAACTTGGCTAGGCTTGTAAGGGCTCTAGGGCCATTAACCTAGTAACTTCTTGTGATCCTATGATCCTCTAAACATTAGAAGCATATGCAACAAAGTCACAGATTTTCATGCCTGGATGACCCAACACAACCCAGACATCCTAGCCCCAACCGAGACATGGCTAAAGCCTGAAATAACAGATGCTAAAATACTACCCCCTGGTTCATAGGTTCATAGGTTCATACTAGGCTATCTGCCCTAGGGCATTTATAAGCCTAGCCAGAGTGTGTTTGGCTTTCGCCACCCATTTTAAATTAATTTTGCTATGCCCTTTTTCGAGGTTATTATACTGTGCCTCTGTCTAACAGTGACACAGAAGTGATACCCGGGGTAAACCTACGATCTCCCATCCACTCATCAAGATTCCTCTTGAAGAGAGTCAATGAGGGACTCTGCCTAACCTGGACTGGGATTTTATTCCAGAGTGAAGGGAGCCTCTGGGTTATAAATCTGTCCCCCCAGCATGTCCTATTTATTTCAGTGGTTATAAGATTATTAAGCTCGATAGAAAACATAAAAAAGGCAGGTGGAATAGCTGTAATCCATCCAAATATGCTCACATTAACTCCCTATGCTAGCACAATCCCATCTTTTGGAAAAGCAATAATTTTAATCTCATTCCTAAAACTTAATAGTGCCAAGAGCATTTGCATTGCTGTGCTATATATCTCCCAGGACAGAACATTCCAGTACTTGAAAACGTACTATCCTGGATAACAGGTACAGTCACAAATGAAATTATCCTCCCGTGTGATGTAAGCATTGACTGGCAGTCTTTATCTACAAATTCAGTGATCAACAGCATGAAGCTCTTTGGATTCACTCAATTTATTAATACACTAACAAGACATGGCAAAAATAACTCACAACAATCTGTCCTGGATTGGATTCTGGATACCAGCCCATCTAATTTTACCTCCTCAGGTACCCTCCCTGGTACACAAAGTGATCACCTACCAGCTTATACCCATAGGAGTATTACACAGTTAACAAAGGAAAATATACTCAAAACTACCCGTAATCTCCCCAAATTCTCCAAGTTAACTGGTCCATCCTAAAAAGACTCCCCTTAAATGATGTAGTTGAATACTTCAGTGCAGTATTTCTAAATATTCTTAACACATTAGCCCCAGCGCATATAAAATAAATTTAAAACAGCCATACCCCATGGCTCAACAACCAATGCAAACTCCTTATGAAAAATAGAGACAAAGCGTGGATTAACTGGCAAAAGAATAAAAATGACAAAAATTGGTAACTATTCAGACAGCTACAAAACTGAGTTAAGAAAAAAAGTTAATAGTGATAAAAACTCTTATTGTACTCAGCTACAAGATGGCCATAAAAACAACCCTAAAAAATTCTGGTCCTCTATATCCTTTCTTATCAGTCCAGGTACAAAAAAGAATCCCAGCTCATACCCAGACATTCCCCCTTTTCAATCAGCTTCCTGTTTCAATACATACTTCATAGAATGCATAGCCAACTTAACCTCAAACTCATCTAACACTCCCTCTTACACACAGCCATCTTCCCCTGCCTTAGACCTTACCACATTTTCTTCACAAAACTCACCCATCTGCAACCTCTCCAATACACATGCAGATAACTTGACCCACTTTACGTTTCAACCACTTTCTATAACTGTCATAAAAAAGCTTTTACGTAAATTAAAGCCTTGTTCCTCCTCAGCTGAAAACTTTCCCCTGGAATATCTAAATCTAGCTGCAGATGTAATATCATACCCAATCAGCATTCTTATTAATAGATTCAATAACAGAATCCTGTGTACCTAGCTTGTGGAAATTGGCACAAATTACCCCATTTTATAAAGGAGGTAAGTCCACTGGCATTTACAATTTTTGTCCCATAGGCATCCTGTCCCCCCTTTCTAAAATCCTTGAAAGCTGTATCCATCAACAATTTCTCTGCTATCTCATAAAAATAAATAATCATCAATACGCAATATGGATTTCAGGCAGACCACAGCACCTGTACTACATTACTATCATTTACAACACTGATAAACTTGTATCTGCAATACTTCTAGATCTATCAAAAGTCTAAAGCCTTCAATATGTTATCTCACAGTAAACACTCCACCCTGGTCTAGCATTTCCAGCTATTCAAAGGTTCTCTAGTTACCTTGCCAACAGGAAATAAGCTGTAAAATGGCAAGGATTTATCTGCACATATCTTCCCACTATCACAGGAGTCCCACAAGGATCCATCCTTGGCCCTCTACTTTTCAATATTTTTATCAGTAAGCTACATTCATCTTCTTCTTCTGAAGGCACCTTGATTCGGTTCAGCACAACTGTTGTGGCAGGACAGGTAGCTTACATCCTTCTAAGCTGAGAATTGCTGATTGAAGGCCCAGTGTCTGCTATTCTAAAAGTGTATTAGTTCTGGCTTAAAGCATTTGGGATTCACGCCAGTTATTCTACGTTAAGAAGGTTTGTGGTCTGCACTCTTGTGGGAGGAGAGGCTGGATTCTGCCCTTCTGAGCTGGGAATTTCTGGTCACAGGCTTATTGTAACTGCTTATTTGAACTGTTTCTTTCTGAAATTGTTGCGCCCTGTTGCTGTAGCATAGACCAGATTCAGGCCTGCTGAATCTAGCTTTGTTTGTATAACTTGAGCACTGATCCAGGCCATCTTTTTTTTGGAGAAGGTTCCCCTGCACCCTAGTAAGCAGGGGTGTGCAGTTAGAACTTATCTGATTGAAGACTGCTGGAACAGGGCTCAGTTTTGAGCTTTTTTTCTGGTTAATTGGGTGACTTGTTTAAATCAGTTTGTTCGTTTTCTATTGTGTATATATATATATATATATATATATATATATATATATATATATATATATATATATATACATATATATAATTGCACTTTATTCATCTGCTTTTACCGTATTTGTGTTTCTTCCTACTTGATTACTGGGCGCATTGACTACAACTCTTATCTGTGATATATAACAATAAGTATCCTTTTCTGTGCTTTTAAACAGTTTTTTTGAGTGCATCTGCTTTATTTTCTGAAAAAAAATATTTACGTGTTTCCCACCTTTCTAAACTAGTATAGTCCACTTTTCAGGTTAGTGCTGAATTCAGGGCTGTGTTACAAATCTCTGTGTTTGCCAATACCTTACTTGGATAGAAGGAAGTTTCTCTGTTCACTTGTGAGAGAGGTGAACTTTGAGCAGCCTATCTGTCCCTGGAGGAGTGGTTTCAGCCCAGAAATTAGTAGTTTATTGGCCATTTTGGGCTAATTTCTATCTCTTTCATTTCCCAGCTATAAATACCATATTTGGCCAGTTTTGCACACAGGGCAGCGCCGCTTAGCTAGAGTAAAACTATTCCCGGCTCCACAAAGTGTCATCTTCAATTTTTCCCTTGGAACTAGACAAACTTTCAACTTAAGCACTCAAGCCATTCATTTCTCAGCCCGGCACTTGCTCAAAACTTATTGCAAGCACTTATAAACCCTAGCACAAGACCCTCCTGTACTGTACAGAAGGACAAGGCTCTCTATTCGACCTTACCAGCCATCCAGTAAAACAGTTCACCGTATCTATCCAGGCATGTCCAAAGGGCAGGTTCAGGTGTACTCTCCAGTCCAACTGGTGAATCTGGGCATTTTGAGGCAATGTTACAACTGCCTCATGTACACAGACAACCCCCTCCTCCTACCACCAAACACTAATACATGTGAGAGATGCAGTTATACAGCCAAACTAGAGGCTAAGCTCAATCAACCCAAGACTGGATCAGACAGTCAAGAGGAGAAGGGAAATACTTGCATCACACCACCAATCTTACACAGACCTGTTAAACCAGCACCAGCAAAAAACACACATAAATACACGAAAACATACTCGGAGGCTCTAAATAAAAATCTGCAAAACCAACAATGACCTCCAAAGCAAACATCCAGGCAACCTCCACCCCCAACACAAACCATGAAACACATACTTCACAAAACCAGTGTGCCATGCAATCATAGCCCTTAAGGCAAAATAACATACCCAACAAACTAGTAATAGGTGACTGTATAGTCAGGCACACTGACGTCCCACTCACTAGGCTGAATAAGAAGAAGGTTACTGTTAGCTGCCTGTCGGGTGCCAGGACCCACCACATAACACAAGCACTCAGGTCACTCCAGAACGAGTACAAATATGACTCTGTCATTGTCCATGTTGGTGTGAATGACCTGAGCCATACCTCCCTGGACTACATGAAAAGAGACATGGAAGAGCTCTCTGATCACGTAGCCCAGGCCGATATGACCCTGACCCTGACTAGCATTCTGCCCTCATCAAGAGTGATACCTCGGTATAAAGAAAAAATTCTCGATTTCAACAATTGGCTAGGTTTCTGGTGTCATTCAAAGGGGATCCAGTGTCTGTCCGCCTGGGATGACATGCTTGGCAAGCCACGCTGCTTTGCTAGAGATGGCTTGCACCTGTCACCCTTAGGCTTTTGAATACTTGCCAAGGCTCTTGCCACCTCCATAGTGCCTTTTTAGGCAAGGCTCAAAAGACAAACCCACCACCGTAAATAGCACAAGTAACAAAAAAATGAGGGTAATGCTACTCAATGTCAGAAGTTTAAACCTCAAAATACGCACACTCGAGGCACTCCTCAGTATGGAGAAAATCGATATATGTGCAGTAACAGAAACCTGGTTTAAGGCTCCAGAGAGCACCCCAGCACTACCAGGCTACAACCCATACCATACATTTCGGCCACAGAACCCAAACCGAAATACAAAAGGCGGGGGTGTATCCATATTCATCAAGGATACCCACACCTTCAGGTAAGTGGCACATCACGATGCTTCAGAGATCATCCACGTGCAACTAACAATGGGCAAAACTGCAATTCAAATTGTGGCTTGCTACAGATCACCCACCATGTCCCAGGACCCCCATTCCACATTTCTGGGAACACTGGGAAACATAAAGATCCTACCAAACACCCTAATATTGGGTGATTTCAATTATCCAAACATTAACTGGGAGAACTACTCAAGTACTAACTCCCTTGCCCAACTTTTCCTAGAATTTATAAACTCAAACACCCTGGTTCAACTGGTCAACACTCCCACCAGGGGTGAGAACATATTGGACCTGGTCATCACCAACATGGGCGACCAGTGTTCCACACCAGAGGTCAACCCCTCACTGGTTAGATCTGACCATAAACAAATCACTTTGGATATCCATATTCTGCCCCCACCCCCAGACAAGAAAGCCACCATAAAAAAAACATTTCAAAAGCAAACTTCATGTTACTTAAGACCGAGGTGGAAAGTTTCAAAGACCCCATGCTGAAGGATAACACTGTCCAAGCTGCAAAATCCTTTACTAATGCATTCTACGAGCAGATACAAGAATGCATGGATCATGCCATCCCAAGCAAAACCAAGACTCACTCCTCCAAGAAAAGGAAACCAGTCTGGTGGACTCCTGCCATAAACAAGCTATACAGTAGAAGGAGGAAACTAGTACAGAAAAGAGTAAAATCCCAAGAAGGGAAGACATCCCTGATCAGTATCAGCAAAAAAACTACGATCCCTCATAAAATCATCCAAGGCGAGCTTTGAAAGAAAAATTTCCAAGGACTCCAAAGATAACCACAAGGCATTCTTTAGCTATGTCAAGAATCTAAGTGGCAATGCACAGATCTGCTCGGAGTTAGTGCAGAATGGCAGAAAATACACTGAACCGACTGATATCGCCAACATTCTGGCAGACAGGTTCAGCGCAAACTTCAACCCCCTCTCACCCCCAAAAGGGCCCATAACTATACCAGAAGAATGTAGAGTCCCTGAAATCACAGGCACTCAGGTTAAAACAGCCCTCTCCAAAGCCAAAAACACAGCATCAATGGGACCGGGCGGTGTCCCAGACTGCATCCTACACAAGCTCAAAGATGAACTAACCCCTCACCTAAACACACTGTTCAAACTCAGCCTCTCCACAGGCCACATACCCATAGAGTGGCACACAGCAACGGTTATTCTGCTCCACAAAGGTGGAGCCACAACAGACCCCGGGAACTATCGCCCTATAAGCCTGACTAGCTTGGTCTGCAAGGCTATGGAGCGCATCATCATGGAACTCATTAACAGAGACATTGGAAACCTCCAAACACTGGACCCTACCCAATTCTGCTTTGTTAAGGGCAGATCATGCCTCCTAATCCTGGTGGACTTCTTTGAGACAGTTACCAAGGCTATAGACAAGGGAAAGGTGGTACACACAGCCTACCTAGACCTTGCTAAGGCCTTCGACACCATTCCCCATTCTGGTATTATAGACAAGCTCACCAGCCTGAACATAAACCCCTACGTCACAAGATGGGTTGCCAGCTGGCTCATGGACAGAACCCACATGTTGAGAGTTGTGGGAGCTAGGTCTGTTTCTAAACCGGTTACAAGTGGTGTTTCCCAGGGCTCAGATACTTCTCAGAGGTACAGGCAAGCACAGGAGGACTATGGCTGACCAAGTTCACAGACGACTGCAAACTAGGAGCTATAATTGATTCTCCGGCTGACACAGACATCTTCCAAAAGGGTCTCACTGAGCTGGATACCTGGTGTCAAAATCATGTCCTCAAGCTAAATGCCAAAAAGTGCATAGTCATCCCCTTTGGAAAAAACAAAGTACCCACAAACTACCACATAGGTGGTAGTCCCCTAAATACGGAAGACATAATAAGGGATCTGGGGACCCAAGTAGATAGTAATCTCACCTTTGATAATCACATTGCCAAAGTGGTTAGAAAATCCTTCTACATGGCCCACCTAATCACAAAAGGGTTCGCATCCAGATCAAAAGAGGTCATTGTGCCTCTCTACTCATCAGACCCATCTTAGAGTACAACGCCCCATTTGGGATGTACCTTACAAGACACCTGCAACAGCTGGAAAGACCACAGAAGTACCTCACCAAGAGGATCAATGGCCTCAAACAGATGCCCTATGCAGCTCAACTGAAGAAACTCCAGTTGTACTCGGTTGCATACCGTCTACTCAGAGGTGATCTCTGCCTTACATACAAGGCCATGTCCAACCAGAATTGATGGACATGCTCCACCTAAAGAAAACCTTATCCCCTCAAGCCACACACTCTAGGGATCTAAACCTCAGCACAACAATAAATAGGAGGGATAGATTCCTGTCCCAGAGACTTCCCATGCTTTGGAACAAGATCCCAATCTACATTAGGCAGAGCTCCTCGCTAACACTCTTCAAAAGAAACCTTGACGAGTGGATGGGAAACAGAAAGTTTACCTCGGGGATCACTTCAGTGGCTCCGCTGGACACAGGCACAGGGAACTAATCTAAGGGGGCAGCGAAAGCCAACACATTCTGGCTAGTCTTGTAAATGCCTTCAGGCAGATAGTCTAGTATCCACCTATGAACCTATGAACTCCTACTAAACCCCCATAAAAACAGACTCATTCTCTTTACCCCAAAAACTCACAATCTTTTTGGCAAATGGCACTGAAATTGAGTTAGTCCAGCATACCAAACTATTGAGTTATAACAGATGATCTTAAATTTGACCTCCATATCCAAAGCAATATCAAGATATCCCACCAAAAACTAGGCATGCTGTACACAAATAATCATTTTCTGAGCACATCCACAAAAATTACTCTAGCCAAAACCTACTTTTTGCTCTCCTTACTGTGTAGAAGACCAATTCTAACTAATTTACAGTCCTCCATAAAAAACAGACTTGAAAGTTGCTACAACAACATTGCCAATTTTGCTAATTCACACTCCTTTGGCTATCACTGTAACATTCTGCATGCCCTTAGCTGGCTAGAGCTCCCCGTCAACCTCTCCTATATTCAACTTATAATGGTACTGAAAGTCATACCCAAACCATTAGCTTGCCCAGCTGTTACCCCTTTAATCAACATGTATTTTCTCAAAAAGAACTTTTAGATCAGAAGAAAAACAAGTTCTCACCATAAATGACCCTAATAAATCCCCTGGATGAGGCCTGTACTAACACTCTGTAGCACGAAAATGGAACTTCTTACCTCTGACCACCAGAACTGTTTCTAACCTTAAATGCTCCCTAAAAGAATACCTTACAAAATCTTGGATCTGCACCTGTGCCAGTCCTGGCTGAACTTGCTCTCTTTATTTTACTCACCCCCTTCCACCTAGATCACACTTCACTGCCCACTACAGTCTTCTACTCCACTCCTTTTTGTTTTCCTCACTACCTAACATTATTTAATTCATCTCTGCAGTCCTTTCCTTATTACTCACCTAAGCTACCCGAAGACACCATAGTTTGCACTCTTATAATCTCCTTCTCTCCACCCTTCTTCCTTCTATAGCCATAATATGAACACCTCTCTTATACTAAGATGCCACTCAATTTCTCCTCACTGTCTCTAATTACGCAATCTCTGATATCTATTCAAATATCTTATTAGAATTGTCTCAAGTCTCATTTACCACATACTCATTTCTTTAATTTCTCCAAATCTTTTGGGTTTCTAATACCATGGTGGGAAAGGACCCCATTTCTAAGTCAAAGTAAGATTAAAGTTCACAAAATTAGTATTGTTTCAATCTTTGATGTTAGCCAGAAGTGCTCTTTGCAATACCTGCAATGTGCCCAGTAATGACTCCTGCAATTCATACTGCATTTTATGTGTCTGTAACATATCTAAATATGATTGTAGATTTTTTTAGAAGTCCCATTGCTCTTACTAGTATTGGAATTGTCTGGGTATCTTTCTTCTACAATGCTCTCATTTCTGCCTGCAGATCCTGATTTATGACTTTGTGTCTGTCTGTATACAAGACACTGTAGTCACTGTGTGTGATGATTTCAATGATCAATGGTACTTTTGCCTTCTTTTCATGTACTACTATATCTGGTTTTCTAGTATCTATCTTTTGAACTGTTGGTAATGGGTCCTCCCATGTGATGTAGACTTCATCATTTTCTGTGATGTTTGTGGCTCATGTTTCCATTGTTTTTCAGCTACTTCAGTATTATAATGTTTGCACAATCCCCAGTGCAGCAGTCTTGTCACACTATTGTGCCATTCAGTATACAGTCCTTCTGCCATTAGTATGTCACAGCCAGCAACAAGGTTTGCATATGTTTCCAATTCTGTTTTACAAGCCTACATTTGTTTTTCCCACATGCTGAATGGACTTTGTGAACCAATGTCTATGCAGTCCACTATTGGGCTGCCAATATTAACCTTTCATCTTTTTGTTTGAATTTGCCTCTCCTTAACCATTCCTGCATTCGATCCTGACCAGCATGAGGTTGTTCCAGGAGTTTTGTATAGTAGCAACTATATTTATGCATTTTTCACATTTCGTGGCTTCTCATCTGATCCTTCACCTTATATTCTTTCTTTTGTTTTTTTTTTGGTACATTCAGTTGCTGCCTGATTTATCTACTTCTGGTTTGATTTCCATTCCCGCTTGATGCCAATATGCTTCTGCTGGACTAAGTGGGGAAGTCATCTTAGATTTATTTTCCTCATGTTTCAAAACTTTCACTATGTATAGGTTTTGTGAGGTCAGCAGATATGTATGCAGTCCCACGATTTTATTTGTTTTACATTTGTTAACCGGGAGAGTCCGACTGGATACATGTCCATTTTCAGCGGAGGCCCGGGGAGAAAAGCTCCAGGTACATAACAGACATATGAACATTGTTAATGCAAAAAAGGAAGATAGTTGAGTTCTAAATACAATATAAAGATACATCACATCTTGGGGAAAAATAACAGCAGCATATAAAAAACATAGGTCAGTTACAAAGGCGAGGCGCCTTGTTAAAAAGCGGTTAAGGATAGTGAGGTAAGAGAAGGGTAAATGATAGTGGTTAATCAGGTTTGGAACAGGGACATTGCCAGAGAGTATTGAGATGGGGTTTAAGCTTTTTTTTGAATTGTAGGAGTGAAGGTTCTGAGGTAAGCATGGTCGGTAGGGAGTTCCACATTTTACCTACAAAGTTTGAGAATAGAGAATCCCCAGCAGAATTATTGGCTTTGGTAGTTTGAGCTAAGATCTTATTGGAGGAGCGTAAAGATTGCAGGTTAATATAAGGGTGAATGATGTTTTTCAGAGCTGGTGTTTTCTCTGGGTGATACAGTATCTGGTGAGCCGTTTTGAGTTGGTTGAAATGGAGTTGGCTGGAAAACTCTAACCACCCTAGTTGCTTCAAGTTAGTGCAGTGGTGCGTTCTAAAGGTGGAATTTGTGGCAAATCTAGCTATGTGATTGTAACAAGAAGCAAGTTTGTTAAGGGTTGTCTTGTTTAGGTTTGTAAAAAGGGGGAGGCATAGAAAAGAGTTGATAGTAGGTGTGTGCTGGCAATTGTAATTTTAGCGTGAGGAGTGAGAAAGTGTTTTACTTTATAGAGAGAGCCAAGCTTTTTATTGACGGTTTTGATGGTTAGATTGAAATGGGTGTCAAAATGGTAACACCTAATAGCTTTGTGTGAGCTTCTGGTGATATAGTGATTCCATTGGAGGATGTAATAGAGAAGGTGGGGAAGAGTCTTGTTAGTGGGTGAGAAAGTAAGTAGTTTTGTTTTGTTGGGGTTGAGAACTAGTTGACGACTTGAGAACCATTTTTCTATTAGGTTGAAGGTGTCTTGGGTTGAAGCAGTGAGGTCTGCCAGGTTGGAGGCAGTGCTGATGATAGTCGAATCATCTGCATATTGAATGCATGTGGCATGGGGGGTGATTGTGGGCAGGTCATTAACAAAGATGGTGAAGAGAAGAGGGCCAAAAATAGATCCTTGGGGAACTCCAAGTGTAACAGGTAGGCATGTGGATAATTTGTCCTGCCATAGAACAGCCTGTTGCCTATTGGACAGGTAGGATTGGAACCATTTCAGCGTGGAATTGCTGAGTGATAGCTTTCCTAATGTATGGAGGAGTTGAATGTGGTTCACCATATCAAAGGCCTTGGAGAGGTCTAAGAAAAGAGCAGATGATAGTTTATTATTGTTTCTGAAGTTATTGATGGTATTAGAAAAGGATAGTAGGGCTGATGTGGTACTGTGATTTGGCCTGAAGCCATGTTGGGAGTTGGCGAGAATTTTATTTTTGGTGAGGTGTTCCATCAGTTGTTTGTGGACACACTTTTCCATAATTTTGGCCAGGGGTGAGAGTATAGCTATAGGTCTGTAGTTGGTTAGCTCTAGTGAGCTACCACCTTTATGGAGAGGAATAATGTGGGACATTTTCCATATGGAGAGGATGAAGGCTTCTGACAAGGTATGGTTTATGATTATGGAGACGGGATAGGAAATGGCCTCAGCTGCTTTTTGCAGAAACTCAGCTGGGAGAAGGTCAGCCGCTAGCTTAGTGGGTTTTAGTTTTTTAAGAAGAGATGTTATAGAGGATATGGGTACTGGATCGAAGGTAAATAGATGATCTGATGTAGTTGTAGTATTCTGCTGGCATGGGTAGTGGAGTGGGCTGGTTGTTTGTTTGAATTGTGTGGCCAGGGATTGTATAGTTTCTGTGAAGAAACTATTGAATGTGTTAGCAATGTTTACAGGGCACTGTTGTTTGCAAGTTGTTGGAGTGGGGGTGGTTGCCTGGCCTGGGTGCAGGAGCTTGTTTAAGCCTGCCCAGAATTTTTGTGGATTATTAAGGTGTTTGTGTTGGAGGTGGAGGAAGAAGTTTTTTTATCATTTAAGATCATTCTTTTAGTTTCATTTCTAAGTTGCGGAAGGTTTGGTGGGAGTGTGGGTCTTTAGAGTGCAATGTGACCCACATCTTGTTTCTAGATAGGATTTTGGATTTTGTTTCCTTAGAGAGCCATGGTGCGGTTTTGGTTTTAGTTCTAATGGACCGTATTGGAGCATGGGAATCTAAAATCTTGAGGAAGGTGGTGTTGAAGTAGATAACTGCCTCTTCAAGAGGAAGAGACTTGAGTATTGTCCAGTTGTGGGCTTTAAGTTCAGTTTGAAAAATGGAGGAGTTGAATTTATTATTGTTCCTGATTTTTTTTATGGTTATGCCAATATGCTTCTGCTGGACTAAGTGGGGAAGTCAGCAGATCTGTACATGTAATCAGTTTCAAGGAGGCCCGTACCTCCTTAAGAATGGGGAATGTATAATCATGGTACACATTGATTTTTATAAATCACTGGATGAGCATGAAACATCCTTCTTGTTTTCCTCTCTAATCTATCCAGCAGCTTTTGGGGCCAGTCAACCATTCCAAAACTGTAAAAGGACAAGAAGAGCAAATTGGTTTATAGCTTGAACTTTGTTTGTAGATGTCAATGCTGTTTTCAAGATTAATTTAAGTCTTCTAAAATGTTCTTTACTGAGGTTTATTCACATTTGCTCATGTTTTATTTTTGATCCTTCATCAATTCCCAAATATTTATACATTCCCTCTTACTTAAGTTGTTTCACATCACATTCTTGTCCCAAACTGATGTTTTCTTGGTGCTGCAGCTTTCCTGCTTTTAAAGGTTGCCTTTGCACATTTATCAGGACCAAATGACATTCTTATATCATCTGAAAAACCTTTCACTACTTGCAGTTGTGCTTTCATTTCCTCAGCTGATGAGCTATACAGTTTTACGTCATCAACAAAGAGAAAATAAATCTATATTTTGTTGCTTTCTGGGAGCCAAATTATAGCCATGACCTAATCTGTTGAGCAGACAGCTTAATGGGTTAAGGCAAGGCAAAATAGCAATAGTGACAGAGTTACCCTAAAATATCTCCCTTTGGATTTTTATCCCTAGAGTAATTTTTTCCTTTATCATTGCATAACTGCAGAGTGATTTGACACTGTTTCACGGTCTCTGTGATGTAGGTTATCAGTGTAAGGTGTATCTTATGCATGTTTAAGCACTCTTTTATCCATGAGTGTGGGATACTGTCAAATGCTTTTTTTTGTAGTTGATCCATGCCATAGTTAGATTCTTCCCCTTTTTACAGGTTCTGCACTATGACATTTAACAACAAATGATCCTTTTTTTCCATATGACTTCCTTTTATTACCCTTTTTGTTCTGTTACCATGATTAAGTTTTCTTCTAAATGACTATAAACTCTGTAGGCATCAATTCCACTGTATAGTTCATATGTCGTCAGAAGGCAAGTTATTGGTCTATAGTTTTTAGAGTAGCTTGCAGGTTCAATCTTAAGTAGGAGCATTTTTTTTTCCTGGTGTTGACCAGGCTAATGTCTGTTTGGAGTGTGCATATAAATAGTCGTTACTCATTGCTAAATCTTTTAGCCAGAAGTTAGGTACTGCATCTGGGCCTGGGGTTTTCAAATTAGAGGCTTTTCTTAACTTTGTTTCAATGTCTCTGGCCATTACTTCATCTCATTTATATCCATTTAGCATCTTTGGTATGTTCCACAGGATGTTCATAAATATTTTTTTCCAAAATGTATCTATTTCTTCTTTTTTCTGGTGGTCTTTCAAAATCCTTTTACCTTGTTTCCCAGTTCTGTATAAAACTTCTTTGGGTCATCAATAAAATACTTAATTTGTACTTTTCCTTTATATTTATCTGTGTATCTTCTAAGTTTTTTTGCCTGTGCTGATATTTTTAGTTTATTATTTGCGATACTGCATGATAAATCCTGATCCGTTATAATACTGCATATCGCTTTTATCACGTCTATCTTTCTGAGTATTTTTGTTGATCTGTTTAATTTTTTGTACTCTTTTAACAGTGATACTTCTTGTATTAATTGTTTCATAGTTTTTTCTATTCGCTACTTCCATGATGGCATTCAGTTTCTCCCCGTCCTTTCCCTTTATTACTCTGTATTCTTGTGGTAGGACTTTATCTATTATTAATTTGGCTGCACACAGGCAAAGACATCCAGATATGGAAAATTTTAAAGTACAAAAATATGAAAACAAAGAGGAAAAGTAGAAAAGAGGATTAGTAATGGAGAAGTTACGAGTTTCTTATTTACTTCTGTTATATTGCATGAATCTCTATGGACAGTCCTAATTACTGTGTTCATTTGTTTTATCAAACCTCTAACTATTTTGGGTTTTATTGACCTTTGCAGTCTATTTCTTTCATTGAGTCTTAATATGTCTATCCATCTCTATTAAATCAAGCAACTCTTCTCTTAGATCATTTCTTCTAAACTGACAGCACATTCTTTGTTCGCCATTTCCTGCAGGCATTATATATAAAAGTTCCATAGTTTATTCCTGTGTCACATTCTCTTCAATTTAACCCTGTACCGTACGTTACTCTTTCATATTGGAACTCACTGGCCTATTACTCCACGGCATTGACTGTGTCAGAGTTACCACAGTTTCCTGTTCTTTCCCTTGCTGTACAGCTCCAACTGAACCTTTGTACTGGTTTCCCATGGGAAGCTCCAAAGTATCTTCATATGTCAACTTATTAGATGCTTCCTGCTCCACTGGTTTCACCTTAATTTGGGTGTATATTGCTCTCTCCTGTTGTTTTGTTTTCTACACTAAATCCTTCACTTTGCAGGTAATCCATAACCTCGGTTTCCATTTTTTTAACTTCTCCATCATTAATCCTCTTTTCTACTTTTCCTCTTTGTTTTCATATTTTTGTACTTTAAAATTTTCCATATCTGGATGTCTTTGCCTGTGTGTCTCTTCAAATATCTTTGGTGCTGCTCTTTTTATATTGGTTAGTTTTGCTTTCTCCTTTGTGTAAATATTGTACCATATTAAATCTCTTTTTCTTTTCCATGTCCATATTTCTTCTTCAAATGTCTCCTGCTCTTCTTGTTTCTCCTTACTTTGGGGACTAGTTGTTCCATCATGCTGTGATATGACTTCTGTTAGACTTTCTACACTGAATCCTTCACTTCAAAAATATCCCATAACTTCAACTTCCACTTTTTTAACTTCTACTTGACTAATCCTCTTTTCTACATTCCCTCTTTGTGAATTTATTTTTTTATTGTCAAATTTTCCATAGCTGGATGCCTTTGCTTATATTTCTGTTTGAGTATCTTCAGGGGGTGCCTTTTTTGTGTTGATTAATTTGGCTTGCTTTCTCCCCTGCATAGATATTGTACCAAATCTTTCTTCTCCTTCTCTGACCTGGCTGCTGTGCACCCTGCTCTGGCGCTTGACCTACACCTTGTGTTCCTGTATGTCCCTGCAATAGACCACCTGAATGTACCCTGCTGGACATCTAAGAAAAATAGTCCTAAATTAAGAAGTAACCTACCAGCTCCCAGAGAGACCTTACCTTGATAAAAGACATTGAAACCTTGTGATGTTCTTCATTTTTCACTGTTGCAGTCATTACATTTGGGTTATCCTGCTTGGCAGGTTGTCCTCAGTCGGCCTGAATTCCAAAGTCTTGGGTCCTGCGTTGGCTCTTGTCACCCCTTCCCTGACGTCAGGTCATCAGGGGTATAAAAGAAGGAGCCAACGCCTTTTTCTTCAGTTTTTCTTGCTGCGCAGTGCCTGAAGCAGAAGCAGTTCACAAGTGCCGGTCGGCTGATTCCTGAGATTTTCGAGTTTGAATTTCAGATCCGAAGTCTTCTATAAAGCTAAGTACCCCGTTGGGGAAACTTTTTTCTTGCTCCAGAACTGATGTCAGAAATAGTTAATAATTGTATTTCTTGTGGGAAGCAAATACCTCATAAGGACTTTCATTCTTACTGTATTCCTTGCCTAGGCCCCGATCATAATTTTCTGGGTTGTTGGTTTTGTGCTAGATTTAACCAATGCACTATTAAGCGTCGGTATGATTTTGCTTTGAACTACTTTGGACGCAGGTTTAATTATCCAGAAATGTCGTTGAAAAGCCATCCGACTACCGGAGTTCACAAAAAATGCAAAGAAAAAGAAAAAGAAAGACAGCCGAGGCCCAAAACCGACGACGAAGCTTCTCCTAAGCCAGTCGCCGGTTCTCAGTGAGGCACTTTCGCAGTCCCTGATGACCACTACTTTAGAGTTGCAAGCCACTGCCAACTCCAATGTGGAGTCGGCCATGCTGCTGGAAACTCAAGGTATTGGAGCCTCGGACGCTAACCCATCAGATGGGTCTGGAGCCTCTGAGCAGGCACCGGCTTCTGAGGGTGTAGTCAGATCCAAACATCTATACATCAAACCGACTTCAAAGGCAAAGACTAAAGCACCTTCAAAGGCAAAGAAGCAAACTCTAGAGCTATGTGGACAGGCCTCCATGCCCAAAAAACAGATGCTCAAAATTGCCGAAGACTTGATTACCTTGATTAGGGGTTCCCATCCCCCCTCCTGATATGAGGCCTAGGCAAGAGTCTGACTATGAATCTTCAGATCAGGTTTCCATTTCTTCTGATTCCTCTTCTGCTCAGGAATATTCTTTCCCCCCCCTATGAGGATTCTGATGCTGAAGAATCCATACCTTCAGCTTCTCTTCCTGAGGACTATTCCTTTGGGGAAACCTTATATACCATGAGGGAGCATTTCCACTGGGAGAGCCAAGATTTTTCAGAATCTAAAAAGAGGCTCAGGGATTTCCTGTTACTACTTCAGCACACGCCACTTGCCATCCCTCCTGTGTTAGACATTGTAGATGATGTGTTTTCGGAGTCTAGCTTTACCCCTGACTCCTTACCTTCAGCTCCTGTTAAGCCTGACAGATACTACAGGTTCCTGACTCACATAAATTCCTTTTTAAAAACCCTGCTGCAGACCCCAAAACTATTTCTCAGGGTCCCAAGGGATTTAAGGCTTCCGCTGCAAAAAACCCTACCCCTTCTGACAGAGATTCTAGGGCACTGGACAGATGGGGGAAAAAAGGTTTACACATCTGCTACCTTGGCTATAAGGGCCTTAAACTGTCAGTTTCATATGCTCAAATATCAGCGACATGTCATGGCATTGCTTAAGCAGAAAATGTTGTTAAACTCAGAATGTGCAGAAAACAAGGAAATGCAGGATATATTGCATGCAGCTGAACAAGTTGGAAAGCATACTTTGCAATGTGGTTTTGATTCTTTAGAGGCCTCCTGCAGGGCCACAGTTACAGGTTCTATAATTAGAAGGCATGCTTGGTTAAAGGAACAAAATCTGCCTGATCATGTTAAAGTTAAATTATTAGATGCACCTTTACAGCATGATACTTTGTCTGGTGTTAAGGCAGAAGAGGTGTTAAAGAAAATGGAGGACAAGGCTAAATCTATGCAAACGGTCAAAGATTTCTTACAAGTACAGCCACCTAGGTTTAGTAGACACTGGCCAACAAAGAATTGGTCCTTTCCTGTGTCAGACAGACCTCACAGGGGCAGACCCAGATGCCCTAGAGGCAGATCCCAGGCGCAAGGTTCATACAGGTCAAAGCAATGGTGTGCTTCTACCTCCAAAAGTGGAGAAGACAACTCACAACCTTACAGGAAACAGTCCCAATGACTTCCCCCTGCCGGCACCAAGCACTTATTCCCTGGCAGCACCCTTAGGGGGAAAATTAGCACTTTTTTCTCAAAATTGGCACATTATAACCCAGGACAAGTGGGTTCTAAATATCGTGTCACAAGGCTACAAGTTCCATTTCCATACCCTGCCAAAGGCAAACGGCTGGCCAGATCTGCCAAAAAATCAATGGGCAGAGGCACAAAAACAAGTTTCATCCCTCATGGACATGAGGACCTTTCAACAAGTGCCAGAGCAAAAGTGGGGGCAAGGATTTTACTCAAGACTGTTCTTGGACAAGGCTTGGAGGCCAATACTGGACTTATCGAGTCTGAACACATACCTGGATATACCAAAATTCAAAATGTTGACTTTGCAGTAGCTTCTGCCCATGTTGGGCAAGAACACTTGGCTTGTAACTTTAGACCTAAAAGAGGCATACCTGCATGTCCCAATCAGACAGATATGCAGAAGATACCTCAGATTCAAGGCTGGCTCAATGCATTACCAATTCTCTGCACTGCCCTTTGGCTTATCTACTGCGCCTAGGGTCTTTACAAAGTGCCTGGCATCAGTAATTGCATTCTGCAGACAAAGAGGAATACAAATATACCCTTACTTGGATGACTGTCTAATTCAAGCAGAAAACAAGGACATCCTTCTACAGCATCTGGCGTTTGTGAAAAGACTTCTGACAAGCCTAGGGTACACAGTCAACGAAAAGAAATCAAAACTAGTACCCTCTCAAGAGATAATATTCCTGGGTGCAAGCTTAAATACAACTGCCCAGATGGCTTATCTCACGCCAGACAAACAAAGACAACTGACTACCTATTTCAAAATGTTAGCAACAAAGGCCCAGTTATCTGCAAGAAAAATTCTGCAGGCTTTGGGCTTCATGGCATCCTGCATCCTATTAATTCCATATGCAAGACTGCATATGAGGAAACTTCAATGGTACCTAAAAAGTGTTTGGACTCAACATTGCCACAGCCTGGAAACTATAATTACTCTCATTCCCTGCCTGCAACAGGAGTTTCGATGGTGGGCAAAGGCTTGTCACCAAAACAAGGGACAGCCATTCACATTACCCCCAGCCAGGCAGACACTAATAACGGATGCATCAGATTATGCCTGGGGGGCCCACATGGCAGGAAGATGCATTCAGGGAACATGGACCTCAAACCAAATGCATCTACATATCAATCAAAAATAGATGCTAGCTGTTCAAAATGCCCTGACAGCCTTCAAGGACCTACTTCATCCAGGACAACTACTGATAAAGACAGACAACACCATGGTCATGTGGTATATTAACAAGCAGAGGGGCACACATTCTTACCCCCTTTGCAGACTAGCCATGACTTTGTGGGACACAGCATTGACTTACCAAGAACATATGCAGACACAATTCCTGCCAGGAAGGAAAAATGCTCTGGCAGATGAACTAAGCAGAAACCTCATGGATCCCCACGAGTGGCAGCTGGATCCACAAGTCTTCAGCATGATAACAAGGAAATGGGGATGCCCGGACATAGATCTTTTTGCCTCCCCACACAACTACCAGCTAAAGAGATTCTGCACAAGGATTTATCACAGACAAGCATGGAAAGTGGACGCCCTATCCTTCAGTTGGAAAAACAGTATATGCCTTTCCCCCTCTGCCTCTCCTCCCCATGGTACTCCTAAAGGTCAGACAGGAGAAGCCAAAGATGATACTGATTGCACCAGACTGGCCCCGCCAGCACTGGTACGCAATATTAAGGAGCTTGTCTCAATGTCCAGCTTGGACCTTACCTCAAGTAGTGCATCTACTGTCCCAGCAAAACAATCAGATCCTGCACAGCCAACTCGGGACTTTAAACATGGCAGCATGGCGGATAATGTAGTCATACAAAACACACCTCTCAGCAAAGCTGTGATGGATGTCATTTTGGAAGCCAGAAGGCCTAGTACTAGAAAATAATATGCTGGAAAATGGAAAAGATTCTGTGCTTGGAACTAGGCACAAGGAACAGATACAGCTGTGCCAAATATATTCCTCAGATTTTACAATACTTAACTGAGATGCTGGACGAAGGCCTATCTTTCTCATATATTAAAATTCATCCCTCTGCCATTTTGGCTCATTACAATGCAGAGCCACCAATCTTTTCTCATCCCTTATTAAAACAGTACCTCAGAGTAGCCAACATTTTAAGGCCTCCAAGGAGATCACCAATGCCGGCATGGGACCTCAACTATGTCTTGGAAAAACTCACCCTGCCTCCTTTTGAGCCAGCTGCTACTGCTGATACAAAGGTTTTATCTTGGAAAACAGCTCTGCTCCTAGCAATAACTTCTGCAAGACGAGTTTCAGAGCTACAGGCACTCATGGCTGTGGAACCTTTCATAATTTTTTATCCGGACAGGGTCTCCCTGAGGAAAAACCCAACATTTATGCCTAAAGTGGTGTCCAGTGTGGCTCTTAACCAAACTATTCATCTGCCAACCTTTTATCCAAATCCACAGAACAAGGGGGAAAGAATTCTGCATTCTTTGGATGTGCACAGACAGCTTAGATTCTACTTGGACAAAACCAAAGTTTTCATAAAGACAGAGCAATTACTAGTGGCATATGCTGCAAGATCACAAGGAAAGGCTATCTCAAAGCAGACTATTTTAAAGTGGATAGGCCACTGCATTCATTTTTGCTACTTATACCATGGCAAGCCAGTGCCTAAGGGCATTAGGCCACATTCCACCAGAGCTGCAGCCACTTCAGCAGCCTTTCTCAGGGGAGCACCAACCAAGGACATTTTAGAGGCAGCTACTTGGAGTTCAGTGCAAACCTTTACCAAGCACTATCATCTGCCACTCTACTCTAAATACAGGGCAGGATTTGCCACTGCTGTTCTGCAGGGTCTCATAGCTACTCCTAATGCTGTTTAGCTCCAGCCTCCCAACCATAGCTTTGGGAATCTACCCAAATGTAATGACTGCAACAGTGAAACACGAAGAACATAGAACAGTTGTGTACACTTACCATAAATGTAGATGTTCGAGTGTATTCACTGTTGCAGTCCAGGTTACCCACCTGCCTTCCCCCCTTTTTCTTCTGATGGAACCTATCTTTCCTTATCTGATTTATACAACCTATGTGGTGTATTTGCTTGTGGATGAAGGTAAAAAGTTTATATTACTGCATGTAATTTTATATATACATATAAATGTTGGCTACCCTTTTAGGGGGCACCTGACATCTGGGGCAAGAAAAACTAAAGAAAATGGCGTTGACTCCTTCTTTTATACCCCTGATGACCTGACGTCAGGGAAGGGGCGACAACAGCCGATGCAGGACCCAAGACTTTGGAATTCAGGCCGACTGAGGGCAACCTGCCAGCAGGATAACCCAAATGTAATGAATGCAACAGTGAATACACTTGAGCATCTACATTTATGGTAAGTGTACACAATTGTACTTTCCTGTATGTCCCTGCAATAGACCACCTGGATGTACCCTGCTGGACATCTAAGAAAAATAGTCCTAAATTAAGAAGTATCCTGCCAGCTCCCAGAGAGACCTTACCTTGATAAAAGACAGTGAAAGTATGTGTTGTTATAGCTTCTAGAAAAATTCTGATAATAATAATTTTTTATAGATACTGCTAGGTAAGGCAAGCTTCCCAGTCAGGTTAGCCAGCAGCCAACCCCCCCCCCCCCATTTAGCTTTCTAAATGACCCTTACTTCCAGCTTATACACTCCTTATCTCTAACTAGTTTATCTCCCTCCTCTCCCTATGCCTGAAATTCCCTTTAGTAGACCTATTTGCATCAAAAAAGTGACTGGCCACTAGGGGGCGACTTCATTCAAGCTTCCTGTATGCTTAATTTCTTCACCTATTCTTAACCATACCTCCCTAGCTCTGTTCTCAGTGTTCTTCTGACTTACTGTTTTACCTTCTCTCCTTTGTCCTAAGCTATCTTTCATCACATTCTAAGCCTCTAACATCCCAAGTCTAGTCTTGCTAGCCTCTCAACTTTCTTCCACATTCTCTTACCTTCAGACTTACCTGCAGAATTTCACACTTCACTGATTGTCATCCTTGACAGTCTACTCTCTTGTCTCTGGTATCCTGCTGCCTTACCTCACTACACCTCTCCATTGGACAGGGGCGAGACCCAAAGACAAGACCTTTTCGGGTTTCACCAGGGGATCGTCCAAGAACCAAACAAGACACTGAGGTTGTCCACTTTGTCTAAAGTGGACAAACATGAAGGGCCCGAAGTGCGACTGGATTTTCAGTCCTCTCAAGTATTGGTTTTTGAGCACAGCCAGTTTTCCGGTTGTTTACTTAACGAAATGGTCATCAGCCCATCGGGGATGAGGGATGGCAGTATGTTAGATGCCGAAGGATGTTTTTTAACACCATCAACAGTTGAAACTGGGACTGAAGAAATTCCTAGACTGTTTAGTGACACTGGTAATGTACCACACAATTTTCAATACAATTTATTTTTTGATATATCTTGCAACGGAATCAACACAAATGAAATTAATGTAACGGTTAAGCCAAACGAGTGTGATTCCAATGTTGTTACTCATCATGCAATTAATGGTAGTGACAGTTCACTAGTCGATGTAATTTATGGGGTGAACAGTTCTAATTTGTTGTGCGACCAAATGGGGAATATTAATGTTTCATGCAGCAGGACACACACTCTTAAGAACAAGATCAATGGAATTATTGACATTTTTCACCCCTGTGATACAGAATTAATGAATTTAAGCACATACACAGCAGACGAAGGGCCCAACATTCAGGATGCAAATGTAAAAGGTGCAAATTTAAGTGAGGATGGACATACACACTTAGAAGCCTGTAATCTCAGCGATCGTGACATAATAAATATTAGTCCACATTTGGTAGGTGAGGACATTTATGTTCAAGCTAAAACTACAAAGGATAATGTGTCAGGGGAAATAGTTAACAACGAATCAAATGTTCCTAATACGTCTGTTTACCGTGAAACAATGCAAACGGAGAATGTTGATGTTTTACATTTAAAAGCTTAGGAGAGGTGGTGTTGTCTGTGCTATGTAGTGAGTAGTGGGCATGTGACTTAAACCAAACACTGAGCAAGAATGAAAGAATCTGACAGAAATACTTTTGGAAAAGCAGGCTATATTCAAAAGAAACTGACTTGGGGAAGTAGAAGCAAGGCTTTCCTGTAAGTTATAAAAGCATGTTATACTATAAGTCTTACTGGCCTCATAAAAAGACTGATAGACTTAGTCTAGTCTCCAAGCAAAATACTGTAATTTCATAACAAAGTCTTACAAAGAAAATTAAAAGTCAGATGGGGTCAAGAGATGTCTGGTGAATTCATGGCTATCAAAGGAGGACACCAAGGATTCATTCTTGGTCTCGTTCTGTTTACCCTTTGCGTCAACCTGATGCTTCACCATAGCAATTACCTTAAAGTAGTACAATGCACAGATGATACAGCTGTCCTGTACTTGTCCAGAGATTAGTTATTATGTGCAAAATAGGCCCAAACAGGATTCCTCACCTTTAAGAAATGGTTACATAACTCACCCCTAAAAGTAATTTTTTTCTCTTCTACACTGAATACTACAAAAACTTCCATAGTCCAAAACTGGAAATTAGAACAGAATGAGACATAATCATTCTGCACATCAGCAAAGTAAATACTTAGGCATGCTTCTAGATGACAGTCTTACAAGAAAAGACCAAATTGCAGCTACTGTAAAGAAAGTGGTAATAGTGTAGAACACTATCCTCCCTGATGCCCAGTAGCAAACCTACCCAGCACCACTGGTATAACCTAGGCCTCTTTTGTCATTTTCTGACCACATGCAGTGATGCTGAACATTGTGTTTCTAGGCCTTTAAACCATTATTCTTCTAATTTAATGTTCCCTACATGAGAGCAGCATCGTCGTCATCATCATCATCACCATCATTATTGATCTCATTCACTTAAAAATGTTAAATAGAATAATAGGGTTTGCATCAACATGCATTTTCTGAATGGTAAGAAGCATGACATTCTTTAATATCTGGCATTATTGACTGCAATCCTAACCGGGAAAAAATGTTGCAGTCTTTTTTGAAGTGTTTGTGCTCTTTAACCACTACAGCAGTTTCCTCTGAAAACCTGTGGTAGGGGACATGACAAAACTAAATGTTGCTCAAATATCAGGGACATAGCCAAGTGATGGAGGGACATTTTCAAAAATATCTCTCTAATAATGTACAAAAAATCAACATTGTTTTACAAGGGACAAGGCAAAAAAAATTAAGACAAAATCAAGGACCAACATTTTGCAAACTCAGAGACAGTGGAAGTCTCACCTTAATATTAATTACCTAAATGGGGATTATGAATATGCATAAGTAGCAACTACTACTACTGATACTGCTGTTGCTGCTGCTACTACTACTACTGCTACTACTATTAGTACTGCTGCTGATGCTGCTACTACTAGCTCTACTAATGCTATTGCTACTACTACTACTGCCACTACTACTGCTGCTACTTCTACTAGCACTACTACTGCCACTGGTACTACTAATACTACTACTACTGCTTCTGGTATTAGTACTACTGCTGCCACTACTACTTCTACTACTGCTGCCTCTACTACTACTATTGCTGATGCTGCTGCTACTCCTACTACTGCTGCTGCTGTTATTACTACTACTGCTGCTGCTGCTACTACTAGCACTCTACTGCTATTACTACTACTACTGCTACTACTGCCACCACTACTGCTGCTGCAACTGCTACTAGTACTACTACTGCCTCTGGTACTACTAATAGTACTACTACTGCTGCTGCTACTTCTACTACTACTACTACTACTGGTACTACTGCTGCCACTACTACTACTAATACTGGTGCTGCTGCTACTGCTACTGCTGCTGCTATTACTGCTACTACTACTGCTGCTGATGCTGCTACTACTAGCACTTCTGCTGGTATTACTACTGCTACTACTGCCACTACTACTGCTGCTTCTGCTGCTGCTACTGGTACTAGTACTACTACTGCTGATGGTATTACTAGTAGTACTACTACTGCTGCTGCTACTACTACTAGTACTACTGCTGCCGCTACTACTACTACTACTGGTGCTGCTGCTGTTATTGCTACTGCTAGTAGTACTACTAATGCTGCTACTACTACTACAACTACTACTACTGATGATGATAATACTAGTACTGCTGTTGCCACTACCACTACCCATACCTCTCATCTGTACAGATTTTCACAGAATGTCCAGATTTTTGCCTCATATTTTTGTCTGTTTTTCATAAAATTGTGGTTTTCTGGCAAATTAATGTGAAGTCATTGAAGACTGAAGTTAGACAATGACAGACATTGAGTTTCAGACTTCATACCCTTCAGCAAATTCATGTTAATGCAAAACCTATTATTCTCTCAACTTTCTAAGTTTGTTAGAGCAATATTTAAAAATTGTCCCTATATTTGGGCCTTTGTCCCACTTTTATTAATGGCTTTGTCAAGATTTCTTGCTCTAGGTGGTTGAGAGGTATGCCACTACCTAAATGGTGTTTATCAATATGCATAAGTAACTGCTACTATTGCTGCCACTGCTGCTACTACTACTAGTAGTACTGCTGCTGCTACTACCGCTACTACTTCTGCCTTCCCTTCCAACATATGCAGATCTATTTCTTCAAGCAGGTGACCTGTCAATGAAGGTTAACATATGCATGAAGTCAAAAACAGTCGATACGCAAACTTAAGGAGGAAGAGTATTCTACAGTTGTGACAAGAAAGTCTTTTACATTCATACATACATAAAATATTTCAAGCACAGGCATTAGTGCCCTTCTAGCCTGCCAATATACCAAAACACTAGTTCCCATAAGTGTTCAGACTGTTCTTAAAAATATGTTAACTAGTACTTGCTTTAATGTAATTTGGCAGTTTGTTCCATGCATCAGCAACTCTCGTAGAGAACCAGTGCACCTCTCATTCCTATGCAATCTTCTATGTAGGTTGTCTGATAGTTTTGTACTACTTTTTGATAACCCCAAACATTCTTGGAGGTAGTTGTCTTCTAAACGCCATATATACCCAAATAAGCTATCCTCTTAGATATCTATATTAGGATAAGGCATTGCCTTTCTTTCATATCCAGAGAAGAACTGGTTACTATTGTAGTACATTTGAAATGGTTCTGTAGCTGCATATCCTACACTGGATTCTGTGACAAATTAGATACAAAGCTAAAATAAACATGCAGCAAGTCAGCAAACTTTATCCTTGGCTGTATTCAAAATAAACATCATTAAACACTACTGTATAACTTATCTTGCTCATCAATAAGTAGAGTACACTAGTTCCACCTTTGTTTTGCCCACAACCTCCTTAAATCAAACCCCAAATACCCATCAGTGCAGCTCATCTCACTTTACAACCCAAATTTCTGTGCTCAGCATAAAATATTCTGATAAAAACAACTTTAGCCAGACACTTTTTCAAAACTAAATAAAACAAATCTGTAACAAAATGCCATCAGGAATCAGGAATCTGAGCAGTACAATCAGTATTAAATAGCAAATAAAATCTGACTTTAGGAATCAAGTTCAGTGTTCATTTCTCAATGTGACACAAACAAGTGGCCTCAGCAGAGTTCATAAATGAGTTTGCCACCTATAAAGGAACTCCATAGGCCCTGTCACTAAACTGTTTATATTAATTAGCCTTGAATTTATCAAGACTACAGGACTTTCTAATTCCCACTTAATCCATCCCACAGTCTACCAACCCTTTGACAAAAATATTGCTTTACCAGGTTTGTTTTACAAAATGAGTTGTTCATTAAAGATGTATTATTCATAGTACCATAACTATTTTGCCTTATCTCAGTACCATTTGTAGCTAACATAGCAACATTATTTTTGCATTTGTACTAAACTGTACCATACTGAGTCCTGGGCAATTGCTCCAGTCAATTACAGTGAAGGGTCTATTACATGCTCTTGAAGGAATGAATTACGCAGAGCTTCTTTCTTGTTAGTCTGTTTTCTGTTTAGTTCAGTTTTTAGGAATATTTGCTTTCATTTCAGTTTTGACAATTGGGGCTGTAATTTGTTTTTAGACTAAAAAAAGGTGTACAGTAAGTGACACTGAATGAATTTTAACATGATTTGGAAGAAAGTGCACATTGTACTGGCATGGGTAGTTTATAAAGGCCTCAGTGTTTGTTAGCCTGGTATACATCTTTGAGCAATAATTTATATGTTCATATCCATCTATCTGTTTAGTATAATACTTCTGATTTTTTTCCATCCTAGTTAACCAATTACAATTCTAGACATAAGCAACTCCACAGTATTCTATATAAGGTCTTATAACAGATCTATAATGAGGAATTAAAATTCTCTCATCACGACTTAAAATACTGCACAAAATGTCCCTAATAACTGCATATAACATCATAGTGCCAATAAAAGATTATCTTCGTAGCTTAAATGGTTATCCATTATTAATCCTAACCCCCTAACCTTGTTCTTATTACATAATACAGCACAATCTAGAGTGTATAGAAAACATGAGTTATTATAACCAAAGTATAATGGATTTATTGGCATTAAACCCCATGTTTTTACTTAATGCATAAGAATAAAGGATATCCAGAGGTTGCTATCATCAGCAAACTTACTAAGTAATACATATTATTTTGAGATAGAAAGTCACACATGAATATATTAAACAGCAGGTGTCCAAGAACTGAACCCTGATGAACCACAACTGTTACCTTCTTATTATCACAAGTAATGTCCTCAGTTTTAACCTTGAAGGACCTCTCAGTCAAGCAACCACTAATCCACATAACTCCATACTGATTTATGCCCACTTTATACAAAACTGATAACATTTCTGTAAGTGGCACAGAGTCAAATGCCTTGGACAGATACAGATAGATTACATCTACTAATAATCCTACATCCACTGACTACCATACAGTTTAATAGAAATTGAATAAGTTAGTCAGACTTGATTTGCCATAAAAACACAAGCTGAAAGATGTCCAGTGTGTTATATAATGTTTCTGTTGTTATGTAACAAGTCACTCTTTAAAAAACACTTTCCTGTAATACGTGAGACAAACTGGATGGTAACTGTCCAGTATGTAATTGTTACTTCCCTTAATTAAGGATATAACAGATGTTTTCCTGTATATGGAACAAATTCTTCCTTTACTCAACACTGAAATAACATAATGCATGCAATGTAATACAGCCACACTGAGTTTTGTCAAAAAGTACCAGTTAAGGTCATTAGGCCCACCTGCAGAAAATGACTTAATGTTAGTTAAAGATTTTAAAGTAGAACAAAAACATATATCATAATTTAAATTAAAATAGGCATTGTGGAACATTTAGTTGATAAGGCTGAAAACTTGTTGGCAAAAATTTCTCCCAATTATGTCTGGTTGGTAATCTGAGATCCATCTTTAATTACACTGATATTCAAGTTGTGATCCTTCCTGTAATCCCTTTAATGCCTATAACAGGGGCTTTCTAGTTATCAACAGTAAGGGTTTTGAATTTAAACTCATAATTTATTTTAGTTGAGCTCAGCTGTCTGCTGATACACTGCATGCTGACAGGTAAGTATGCTACCAATGGGCTAGAATTGAATTATGTGTATATGTAGATACCCTAAACTCTGCTCTTTGAATGTAATCAACGGAGATGATAAAAATCAATAGAGAATTACATACTAACTTTGAATGTCAGTTTTACCTTACTGAACAATTAATTATCAGTGCTTCCCCGTTACCATTGTTTATGCTTGAGCCTCAGTTACTGCTGTACAATGTAAATCAGAAGCATTGTACAATTTTACATGTTCTGTTTTAAAATCTCACATCACTCATGAATTACTCCTCTCTATATCACTGCCTTTTCAGAATGTTTTATATAGACAGATAGATACATAGATAGATTCAAGTGTATGGTTAGTGTATTTTTGTACAACTTGTATACTCAGTGTTGATGGCTAGAGGTTCAGCTTGTTTAACTCTCAGGTTGAAACTATTCATTTTATATTGACCTTAAATCTGTCAAATTGTTTTCCTCAAGATTTCCTCCCTGAAACCCGTGGGCAAAAAACAGATGGGCATCCTGGGAATCAAAACATATAGAACTAAATAAATTAGTAAAGCACAGAGATGTAACAGAAAAAATACAGGCTGTATACCTGATCTGTTGGTACAGTACCAAACATAAAGTTGTAATGCAGTAGCAGCCATCTGCATTCACTGGCCAGTCTCCTGAGCCCTGCACCTTTTCTCATGAACAAGAACCCCGATAACCAGGCAAGGTAGCTGATACCCCCCACACTTACAAGAAGCAATCCTCTCTTTTTTATGGGAGAACCATGACCTCTGATTTTGGGATGCTGATTATAAAGACTGTCACTTTGCACTCAGCAATCATTCTGCTGGCTACTACAGATCACAGTCATGCAAGGCTATGTGAACATCATCACATGCATGCTATATGTATGTATGTATGTATGTATGTATATATGTATGCATAACTAGCATCCCCATAATGGATAACTTCTCCGTGAAAAACACAAATGGTTGGGACACAAGATATCCCATGAGTTGAATCCTTCTTCTCCTATGAATGAGAATAAGGACACATCTCTTATCTGTTGAAATTCAAGAACCAAATGGCACCAAGCAGCACCATCGGATTCCCATAGTATTATAGCACTTCAAACAAGATATTCCAGAGTATACAGTCATATGCCTACTGTAAGCAAACAAAACATTCCAGAATACATAGTTGCATGCCTTCTAAAAGTACACAAATCATTCCTGAGTACACAGTCGTATGCCTTTTATAACCACACAAAACACATATATAACCTTTTAATATTCATGCAGTGGCAGACTTATCCTACTGTTCAATGATCAGAATGGGATCTACATTTCTTACTGTGAATCAGATACTCAGATGGTAAATTTTATTTTTCCAGTACAGTAGCATATGCTTGCCCTGGAACGTTGAAGAATACAAGTTCTATATAAGTGACACACTCCCTTTTCTTTTAGGAAATACATCTTGTACCCTAGTCTGCAGTCTAGAGGTACTGTCCCCGCCTTCCAAGCAACATTACAAAGGCATTTTAACCATGACACCCCAACATTTTGCAACACCTTTAACATTTACATATGACTGTTCCCCAGATCATAACCTTGGCATAGCAGAACATTTGAAACACTGTAATGGCATGTTTTATTGAAATAGATCTGGTTCCTCTGTCTGCTTCTGGCACTGCCTCTTCAAAGGATGACATATCCACAGATTAAAGAGTTCTTTAAAATGGTCCTTTAACCTCTCACCACTATCTCCATTCAAGGTTAGCTTCTTCCACCCTTGCAGAGAATAGGTGGGTAACATCCCACTACCCCACCCTTGTGTCAATGCTTGATTTGCAAGACCTTCTTTGAGGCCATGTGAAAGTAATTTCCATGTTTGTGAAACTTTTCCCACATTCAGACCTTTGGTTTGGTAACTGCCTCAGCTACTGTCTTCTTTCCTTTTGGCTTGTTCATAGCTATCATTCAAATCCCAAGATAATTACCCTCTCCACTAACACTGAATGAAAGGCATCTTTCCTTAATCTGATTACTTCTTCACCAGCAGGTATTTCACCACGGTAAGTGCCACAGCTCCTTGCTGCTTTTTCAGCTTCTAAGGTCATGAATAGGACCCATTTAGATTACATGTCTCTGACGTGGGAGAAGCTCTTCTGAAAAGGAAGTTGAATGTATTCTGCACAGACGCATTAACTAGGCAATCTCAGGATGCTTTCACTACTCACCCAGGGTTTTCTGCGTCTGTAGTCTTACACCTCAACCATCTTATACAAATCACCAGCAAATTATCACTTGGCAGCTTAAGACCTGTTTTTATCAGAGCGCACCAGAACAGGCTTCCTTGAGTCAAAGGATGAAGTTGTTAATTTTCCAGTTAGTCTTTGTTCTTGTTCTCACCTGCAGTTATGAACTTTGGGTAGTGATGAAAAAGAGGAGATTGCAGTTTCATGTGGAAAAAATAGGACTCATTTGCCAGGTAACTGGCCTCATTCTTTGAGACAGAAAGAGGTGCTTGGCAATCTGGAGGGATCATAGATTACAGCCATTGCTCTTTTGTGTTGAGGTGTGTCAGTTAAGATGATTTGAGCAAATTGTGTAAGTGGCCCCAGAGTACTCTCCACAGGGGTGGCCACTGGGAGGAGGCCCTCCTGCAGATTCAAAATATGTTAAAGGGATGATATCTCTCAGCTTTCCTCACAATACTTGGAGATCTCACACATTGAGCTGGAGACTGTTGCCAGGGACTATGATGTCTAATCTATCTTGAGTTTACTTGCATTGTGACCCTTACCAGAACAAGCAGTTTAGAAAATGGATGGATAGGGATACAGATACAGAACCGACACCTTGTAGTCATTACCGCAGCCTAAACAATCTAATGAAGTATGTATCTGCACCATGAGACATGCTAATAAAGCACAAAAGGGAAAGACATATAACACCTACAACAGATTACATTTTTGTGGAGTTAAGTGGGAAAACATTTTCAGCATGTTTGATCTTAAGTTAGAGTACAATCAGCTAGGTACTACACTAAAAACATGAGAGAAGACCTGTGACAGTCAGGCATGACACAAAGAAAGTATCAAAGAAAGAGGTGGCAACACCTGATGTGACACCTAAACCCCATGTAGAACAATGAGGAAAAGGGTCTCTGGACCAGTCCACCTATACGGTTTCCAAACAGTAAATAAATAAATAAATAAATCCATCCACAATCCCTTTTTTCCCATTTTGCACATGGGGTTGGGGTGTCACTTTCACAGTGACAACTAACTAGAGCCAAGGTTCACAACACACATCAGCTAAGAAGATATAAAAAAAAAGGAATGCAATATGTAAAGCATTAGTATTGTTTAGTAAAATAACTGAGGCACAAAACAGAACACTAAGGTAAACACTAGTTAAGAAAAAGTGGACTGACAGAGAATAAAAAGAAATGTGTGATTATAAACTTAGAGTTAACAGTTGTATAGTTTCATCATGTCTGATAAAGATACATCTCCAGATTCATGAAAGATTAAGAAATTGCATGACATAATACCAACAATAGATGCAAGAGGGTAGCTACTCCAGTGGAATAGAGGGATAATGCCATAACTGCAGCTCAGCTGACCCAGGTTTGATCAGCAGCTCGGGTGATTGATGGAGCGTCAGGAAGTGATGGGTGTTATCAGCCCTTGGGGAAGGGCAGTTATATGAACATCTCCTGCGATGATCCCCGGTGAAGCCTAGGGGCATTGTTAATGGGAGGGAAGGCCGAAAGAGGGGATAGGGTGGACATGGCTGAGCTTTTGCAAAGGTGTATCAGAAGCCCCACAGACATTTCCATGAGAACTGTGAGAGAGGAAAAATAATGGGGTAGGACTAATGGAACCCCCTAGAAGATCTTGATGGTCAGACCCACAGGATGCTTTTAACATCTGTACTGTTCTCAGCCCTACTGGAGGAAGCCTGATTTAGGAAGTGGCTATCAGACCTTGTGATGGATGTAGGGCACTGGATAGGGAGCTATAGGATGATGCAGTGGAGTAGAAAAAGCCTTCTAAAAATGCAAATGGTTAGACTATATGGGATACCACTCCACAGTGCCTTTATCAGAGGTATCAGGGATGTACCTTTATTAAAGGTATCAGGCATGTGCCTTTATCTTTATCCGAGGTATGAGGTATGTGCCTTTATTAGCGGTATCAGGTATGTGCCTTTATATCTTTATCAGAGGTATCACATATGTGCCTTTGTCAGAAGTATAAGATATATGCCTTTATCAGAGGTATCAGGTATGTGCCTGCAAATGGCCCATTGAGATCAGTGCTGTACCCCAGTAAATAAAATAAATAAATAAATCAGCAAAGTAACAGCAGTGAAAGCATTAATAAAAAAGAATTTATTTTAATCATCATCATTTATTTATTTATTTCAGTGGCAGGGCTAACCACCTGCCGGTGTGAACCTTGGCTCTAGTTAGTTGTCACTGTGAAAGTGACACCCCAACCCCATGTGCAGAATGGGAAAAAAGGGATTGTGGATGGATTTATTTATTTATTTACTGTTTGGAAACCGTATAGGTGGACTGGTCCAGAGACCCTTTTCCTCATTGTTCTACATGGGGTTTAGGTGTCATATCAGGTGTTGCCACCTCTTTCTTTGATACTTTCTTTGTGTCATGCCTGACTGTCACAGGTCTTCTCTCATGTAATACAGCCATCTTTGGGCTGGACATCTTCATTTCCATTTGCATTCTTCCTGTTTCTTCCAAATCTTCTGCAATATGGTCCTTACATTTATGGGATTGGATGCCCCAGGCCACTATGAGTGACAGCATGCATAGCTACCAACTAGATGACAAAATAGAAAATTATGCCATATGAACAGTGGTATAGGCCGCATGTGTTCCAGATGTGGGAATCATGGGAAATGCCTTAATGGCACCCTGACATGTTGTACAGAAAATCCACTGCACTGTACACCATCAGGCAGTTGATGGATAAAATCCACTGCACTGTACACCATCAGGCAGTTGATGGATAAAATCCACTGCACTGTACACCATCAGGCAGTTGATGGGGTAGAAGCTCTTCTGGATGATATACCACATACTTTGAGGAACAGGTGGGAGCTTTGACAGCAATGTGGGTGGAGTCAGTGGCCCCTAGGACTTCAGAAAAACAGCCAATGCCATTATATGCCTGCAAAGTGGTGAGTCTGTACTCATATAGCAAATTGTATACATTTCTGAATGATCCTGCCATATTTGATTTCATCATTTACTTACAAGATTCTTCTCAGTACCATTCTGACAATCATTTGCATGTCATTATCCTGTCATCTACATGCAATGCATACTGCACTCTTTTCTTACTAGCAAGGTTGAGCTATGTATGCTCTGAATGGCCCCTGCTTGCATGTTGCTACACAAATGTGCTGTTTCACTTAATGCAATAGGACATTTGTTTCTGACTGTCCCTATAGTCAACAGTATTGTTCTTCTCCCTTTTTATAGTAAACTGAAAACTGATATAGCAACAATCTGTGTGCCTGTGTTTTTGATTTTTAACTTTGGTTTTCATTTTGGATTATTAAAAATAGTTTCTAGTGGCTGATGATCAAATGACTTGCAAGATTTTGCATATAAATGCATGTGAAAATGCTCAGATGCCCATAGCCCATTGTGAATGCAAGGGGTTCAATTACTTACCCCTTGGCAAAATTCTTGGACAAGGAACTTAATAAATATATTAAGGGAGAACCTTATATCTGTATAGACTCATGGGATTTTCTTAGGAAGATTGATGCATTAGAATACAGTAATCAGTTTGTATTCATAACAACAGATGTATTGAATCTATACAGCGTTATACCCCCGACCTTGGAATAGAGTGGTTTTGTGATTGCTTTACAGTCAAAAAAGATGCCCCAGAATAAAATTAATACATATGAACAAATACTGGAACTAGTATTGAGAAATAACTTTATTATATTTGAGGGGGAATACTATCTGCAAAACGAAGGAGTAGCTATGGGCTCCTGTTGTGGAGGCCTATATGCGAATATAATAATGGTCGAATGGGAGAAAAGATTTTTAAGAACATCTCCATTCTTCATTTATTGTAATACATATATACTTTAATTGGATAACATCTTTATTTTATGGAAAGGACCAAAGGAGTTAACAGCTTCTTTTGTGGAGTATATTAATGGCACAAAGGACTTTTTACAGTTCACTTGTACTATTGATGAATATAAAATCCCGTATTTGGACATTTTATTAAAAAATGACTGAACGAAAGATTTCTAGCTGAAATTTTCCATAAGACCTATTCCAACAGCTTTCTTCATTTTAATAGTTGTCATCCCATGTCACAAAAAAGAGCTGTCCTAAAAGGACAGTTTGTGCGAGCAGCACAGATGGTAACATTATGGGAAAATTTTATTAAGGAATGTGAACTGTTAAAAGGAATGCTCATTAAAAGAGGTTACCCTATGGAACTAATAGATAAAATAATGGATGAGGTTAAGACAAAAAGGAAAAATTGGTGGAAATAGGAAAACAAAATAACATAGAACGAACCACACATCTAGGTGTAGAGCGACAAACTGTTACTACTAACATTGAACAAATAATGACACCTTACCAGTCTATTTTGTAACAACTTTTTCTAGGGATGCAGTTGTAATTAAAAATATTTTAATAAAAAACTGAAATGTGTTAAGTAATAAAAAACATATGAGGGAATTGTTAGGTGAGAAACCTATCGGTGTATACAGGAAGGGAGCTACAATAAAAAATCTAATAGAACAAAAGGAAAATAAGAGAAGGACGAATGTTTAAATGTGGTACATATAGATTTTGCCCTTACATTCTGGAGACTAGTAGTTTATAAATAAATGGGGTCTGAATAAATATTAAGGAAACATCTAACTATAGTAGTGAAAGGGTGGTTTATTGTGCTATATGTGAAAACCGCCTATGTTTTTATGTGGGCAAAACAGAACAGAAATTAAAGAACAGGACAGGTGAACACCTAAGAAATATAAGGGATGGGTGTGAATTTAACGCCCTAGCTAAACATAATTCTGGAAATCCTGGACACAGATTCAAATGTTTAGTCCTGGAATCCTTAAAAATATCTGAAAGAGGGAGCGCTTGGCCATACTTGTTGGAAAAACTAGAACTTGCATGGCAGTTGCATTTAAATGTCCTAAATTGGCCAGGACTAAATGACAGTGTGTCAATTAAACTAAAGGCATTAAGAAGATAATGCCATTTACTAACAAAGGAACTTTTATGTCGTCAGAACTGTTAATATTTTAACTTGTTTAGGGGGAAAATATGATTTCAAAAGTGTATTATGGAATGCTTGTATAGGAGTATTTTAGAAGAACTTGATTTGAAGGTTTTATAAGCATAGGTACTTTAGCTAGTTTTAATGTTGGAAATAACTTGAACTTCGGGTTATATATATGTATTTAACTGTATATCAATTTTGTATTTCTCAAATTTTAACTTTATGACTTATGAAATTTATTGCTGAATGTATATTTATAACATTGAAACAAGTTGGTATATAAGATTTACATTAGACACACTGTTGCACTTTAAGAGCCATATGATGTGATGTCATTGCTTTGAAGTGATTTAAACCACTGTGACAGGAAACACTGTAAATCTGATAAAGTTCCTAATATATTAAACTCGGGACGAAAGCGCTTATTTGTTTTAATACTAAAAAGTTGTGCAATCTGGGACTGCATTCACTTTTTTATTTTTTTAATTTGGAACTGTTTTATCTTTTCTTGGTGTATCAGATAAAGATATACTTGGAAATCTGTTGTTATGCCACTGGTTTTAGGCTAATATGGGTGTATTTTACCTTCACTGTCAGCCTGCAGAGACCTGCTGACTTCAGGCATGTGCTGACATGTACAGGTCCTTTCCCAGTGAAGCCTGTGAATGCATGCAGATACCATACCAGTGTCAATGCTTGTACATATTTATGACTCCCTCTATTATGCAGCACACAGACTACTACGTGTCATTAATATACACAGCCTTTGTGCACATAGATACCTTATAGATTCATAGGTAAATACTAGGTTAGTTGTCCTAGTTGGCCATTTTAAGTCTAGCCAACTTCCCTTTTGGAGCTCGAATTAACCTATCCGATATTGTGATAGATTGGCCGTACCATCCCATGGGTGATAATTATGTATTACCCCTAATGAGAATAGGAGTGATCATTCAACAGATAATTTGAGACGACCCATGCATTGGATAAAGCATTTAGGAGCTGCTTCTGTTCATTAGTAGCATGGGGGGGGGGCTGTATTGGGGTAAATTTCCCATCTGAGGTAACAAGTTGTGCTTGAATATGGAAAGGGATGGGCTTTGTTTTATGTGGATGGGGAAGTCTGTTCCCTAGCAGTAGTATCCTCTGTGAGATACAGCTGTCCCTCCAAACCATTCTCTTGATGCCTAACCTTGCTGTGCAGATTGTCTTCATTGCAGCCCTTTTGTTCCTGGCTGATATGTGTAAATACATATATCTGAGTAAACAGTGTAGAGGTGCTAGGTAATGTCCTACAGGAATTGTACGTGTTACTACCTGGTGTCTACCCTACTAACATTCAAGCAGTGTTCACCAGCCCAGCTCCCACATCCAATCCACCACCAGATAAGAGGGCTCTGTCACGTATCACTACTGATGAATGACAAAAATTCCTCGGTGTCTGTGAGATGCTGCTGTATTGGGGTTCCACCTTTGTTGGTCAACATGCCCCTAGTATTTCCTGAATCTTGGTCTGTGCATGCAAGAATTGGTCAGTGATCTTGTGATGCACCTGTCAGTGACTTATTTTGGCTACCCATGGTATTTCTGTCATGCACCAGTCACTAAGGTCTCTGGTCCTGAAAGGTCTTGTCTGCAATGGGCCTGCTATGATTGCATAGGACCCACAGCAGCACCTTAGTCTTCTGTGTGGTAAATCTCTTCAGTTGTTGCCAATGTTTTGGTCTCATTATAGGTCAGGTACACCTGTTGTTACACATGCGGATTAGAGGGTGGATATGCATGACAGTCCATGCCAGCCAGATATTGCCTCTAAACTGTTCCAAGCATCATTATGGTGGCCATAGCCCTGTACATTCCTATAAGGTAACATGATGCAAAAGGGAGTGCAAAATCTTTTTACATCTGTTGCACATGCAGCATAGGGAGTGCCTGTTGAGTGGTTATGAAGGTCTCCTATATAAGGCAAATGCCTAGCACAAGCTTGCCAGGACAGAGAGTAATGATGTTCTTCTATTCAATGTTGCAATATTCTTTACATATAGGGGAGATCCTCTGCCCAAGCAACCCAACATCCAGCCAGCATACAACAGGCAGCAGCCAATGAACTCAGGCAGCAGACCAACATACGAGTCAAGCATTCCGAATCGCGGCAGAAAAGTTCTGAGGATTATACGTGCGGACATCCTTTTATGGCTGACTTTTTCCAGGCCATATGTGTGATGTACCAAATACTTGAAGTAGCTAAAAGCTGTTGTATGCTGGCCAGACGTTGGGTCACTTGGGCAGAGAATCTCCCCCACATGTAAAGAATGCTGCAACATAGAAGAGAAGGACATCTATGGTTATGGTTGGATTTTACACAACTATTCTTTACTGGCATCACCCACTCTGGCAATCAGTGCCAACCTAAGTAAAGTGACCTCAAAAGACATTCACCCATGACATTTCCTTTAGTGAGAAGAATAAATTGCTGAGAGAGCCCTAGTATTATATTAAGCAGTCTGTTTTTGCTGTGTCACTGTACAGTAGGCCTGGAATCTAGAGCTGTAAGTGTTTTCTGTTGCCATGGATATGGTGTACTCATTACCATTTGTTTTATGTTTTCCAGGGGCTCGTGGATGCGGTGTGCTCATTACTGTTTGTTTTATGTTCTCTGGAGACTCATTGATATGGTGCACTCATTACTGTTTGTTTTATGTTCTCCAGGGTCTTATGGATGTGATGCGCTCATTACTATTTGTTTTACATTCTCCAGGGGCTCATGGATGTGGTGCATTCATTACTGTTTGTTTTATATTCTCCAGGGGCTCATGAATACGGTGTGCTCATTACTGTTTGTTTTATGTTCTCCGGGGGCTCATGGATACAGTGCACTCATTAATGCTTGTTTTATGTTTTTCGGGGGCTCATGGATATGGTGCGCTCATTACTGTTTGTTTTATGTTCTCCATGGCACATGGATACAGTGGTTTCATTACTGTTTGTTTTATGTTCTCCAGGGGCTCATGGATACGGTGCACTCATTACTGTTTGTTTTATGTTTTCCATGGTCTCATGGATATAGTGTTCTTATTACTGTTTGTTTTATGTTTTCCATGGGCTCATGGATGTAGTGTTCATATTACTGTTTATTTTATGTTCTTCAGGGGCACCTGGATACGGTGTGGTAATTACCTTTTGATCTGAAGTAGGAACTTCATTTGTCAGCAACCTTTGGGTCTTGGATCCGACATCGGATCCGAACCAGCAACTTATTATACAGCTTATGGATCCGAGCTCCTAGCTCCTCCCCTCACCCATAATCCCCTGCCAACCCCAAATGACCTCAGATCTAGTTTGCCGCTCTTAGAAGAGACAGCTGGATTTTGAGCTCCTGGCAATTTAAACAGATAAGTGGTTAAAATATTGTAAAATTAGAGAGTTTTTTCTAAGTTTGTTAAACAGTGTGTGTGATTTAGTTTTCCCTTTTTGATATTTTCTTAATTTTTAGTGTAATCCCTCCCCTCACTGGTTCGTAGAGTGGGACTTTAGTTATAGCACGGAACTTTCTTTGGACTTTGGTTTGTGTTTTTGGTTCCATTGTGCTATGCATGCTGTGCATTCCAGCAGTGTCCTGCCATTCTTTATTTTTGGATTTTGCATCTTGTTGTCTGGTGGGACTTTAGTTATAGCACGGAACTTTCTTTGGACTTTGGTTTGTGTTTTTGGTTCCATTGTGCTATGCATGCTGTGGATTCCAGCAGTGTCCTGCCATTCTTTCTTTTTGGATTTTGCATCTTGTTGTCTGGTGGGACTTTAGTTATAGCACGGAACTTTCTTTGGACTTTGGTTCGTAGAGTGTGTGTGTTGCTTGTGTTTTTGGGGCCTAGTGTTATTGTGTAGCTTACGTTAGTTTTTTGTTATCATGTCAGAGGCCCCAAAACCCATTTTTTCCAAGTGCACCGAGTGTGGCTATAAGCTTTCACCGGCAGATGGCCACACTCGGTGTGTTCGGTGCCTTGGGGTTGAACACCTGTCCTCTGGGTGTGCCATTTGCACGGCGTTCAACCCCAGGGCACTGAAAGAATGGAGGTTGAAGCTGGTCCTGGCGGGACTTTTGCCCCCGGATTCGGCTTCGGCCTCCTCTGCTCCCATGGCACCTCGTCAGCCTTTGGTGGTGGCCACTCCTGCCCCCCTTCCCTCGGCCGGGATTCAAACTCCCACTAAGGTGCTGGAGGACAGGGAGGCCAGGAGGGAGAAAAGGAGGGAGAAGCACCACAAGCAGCGGGCCAAGGCCTCTGCTTCGGCCCCCCCCCCTGCTAAGCGGGCTTCTCCCTCCACGGCTTCCAGGTCCCCTCCTCCTCGGCTCTGATCACCCTGCTTCTTCCTGGGACCAGAGAAGGAGGAGACCCGATCTCCGTCGAGGTCATCGAGGCGGCATTCCAGGCCTGCCTCAGTGGCCTCGTCGAGATCCACGTACAGCCTTTCTGACTCAGACTTGGACCAGATGATGAGAAGGTTCATCCAGGCCCAGCTGCAGATGGGAGTGCTCTTGCCTCCCCCCTTCGGGGGGGGAGCTCGACACCCTTTTTTCCCCCAATAACTCCTTCCCCGACCCGCTTCGAAGCGCTCGGAGCCGGGCAGCATTGGAGCCGGTGGTGGGTCGGCACCGACAGTACTGGGTACTTCAGATCCGACCCTGCCGTCTAGTCTGTCGGTTCCATCATCGGATCCGACCTCTCGAAGCCATGGGCCTAGCTTCGGATCCGGGGGATTCAGTGTGCCTTTGGCTCTGTCCAGGTCGGAGCACACGGGTCCTTCAGATCCTACGGTCTCGGCGCCAGTTCTGATCCCTTCATCGGATCCGAGTGGGAGTCGGCTTTCGGAGCTCAGGGAGTGCAGCTCCCCCTCAGCCTTCGATGCAGTGGAGAGGGCTCTGTCAAGAGCATTCGGACCCCCGGTCCTTGCTTCGGCTGCACCCTGCACTCCCTCTCTGCTGGGTCAGGCTTCCATCACCCGGCCACAGGAACAGCCTGCTTCGATGTCCCAGGTTGTTCCATTGGAACAGGATATTGCTGGTGAGACCTCCTCGGACAGTCCCCCCGAGGATGTGCCTCGCAAGCATAAGTGTAAGAGGAGACACGTGGACTCCCCCGAGTCCTTAACAGAGGACACGGACTTGGATGAAGGGGAAGGCTCCCCAAGGTCACCCCCCCCCGAGGATGTCTCCTTTGGAGACATCATAGAAATGCTCAGGATCAGGGGGGGTGGTCTGCCCCAAAGGCTTCCTCCGATGAGTCTGTGTTCCTGGAGGCATTCGAAGCAGGCCTGTCTACCTCTTGGGTGTCCCCTCCAGCCGACCCTCTGGTGGACCTTATTACCACCAGGGAGTGGAAGGAGCCGGACACTGTGGAGCCAGTCCCCAAATGCCCGGATAGAATTTTGAGCCCCCCTGCAGACCGGTCCCACTGGAGCAAGGGTCCCCCCGTAGATGCCATGTTGATGGCGGCAGCCACTAAGAGGGAACTTGCTCAGGAGAGCCCCTCGGTCCATCCACCGAGCAAGGAGTCCCGCTTGATGGATCGCCTCGGGAAGCGGGTATTTAGTTCAGCGACCTTCTCAGTAAGGTCCCTGAACTACATGGCACATATCATCAGGATGCAGTGAGATCATATTAAAGAATACGCTGCTTCCCCCCCCAGAGTCCATGTCGGCGGAGGACAAGCAGTTGTACTCCACCTGTATGGCCACTCTAAGATCTATTTCCAATACCTCTATGTGGCTGTTGTCCCACGCCACTGAGGGGAGCTGCTAGAGCCAGCGGAGCGGGCCTAGTTATGAGACGTCAGGCCTGGCTCCAACATTGTGACTTCGCGAAGCCCTTCAAGGCGTCCTTTGCAAATGCCCCCTTTGATGGTTCTGCCTTGTTTGGCAAGACCGTTCGCGAGACTCTTGTCCAGAGCGAAAAGGATGGGAAGACGTTGTCTGCCATTGGAGTCTGCTTCCCTGCTCCCCAGAGGTCCTTCTCCAAGAACCAAAAGGGACAGAAGAAGATGTGGTTCCGGAAATCGCAACATTCCCAACCTGCTCCGGACAACCAGTCCTTCCGTGGCAGAGGAGGACAGGGAGGACGCTGCCCTAGAGGCAGAGGGGCCCCGAAAAATTTGGGGTCCAGAGAAACCTTCTCTGATCGGCCCACACAGCAGCCCTGAGGGGTTGCCTGACTGCTCCACTCTGGAGGCAGTTGGGGGCATTTCTCAAAGCACCTGGCAGTTTGGGAGTCCTTCACGTCAGACCGCTGGGTGCTTCGGATCATATCCAGAGGTTACAGAATCCCAATGCATCATGTCCCCAGACTCAAGAATCTCCCCAATGTACCACCCGATCAGAGGGAGGTGGCAGCTGCAGAAATCCAGCAGCTGCTAGAAAAACAGCCATCCAGCCCATCCCCCCAGACCAGCTCGGATTAGGGTTTTACTCCAGGTTCTTTCTGGTGCCAAAAAAGACGGGGGACTTGAGACCGATTCTAGACCTTTCCCTCTTGAACCTGTCGGTAACCAAGGAAAAATTCCAAATGGTCACTCTTCAATCCATTCTCCCCCTCTTGCGGGAGAGCGACTGGATGTGGTCAATAGATCTCAAGGATGCGTACTACCACATTTTAATGGATAGACGATCCAGGAGGTTTCTCCGCTTCCGGCTGGGAGCCAGTCACTATCAGTTCAGGGTCCTTCCCTTTGGCCTCACCACAGCCCCCAGGGTGTTCACCAAAGTTTTAGCAGTGATAGCGGCCCACCTGAGACTCCAGGGAATGCAGGTCTTCCCGTACCTGGACGACTGGCTCCTGAACACCCCAACAAGGCATCTACTCTGCTCAGCCAGAGACTACTTTCTCCGCCTAGCTCCCCAATTAGGCATTATGATCAATACGGACAAATCCTCCCTTGCTCCGACACAAGTGATAGAGTTCATAGGGGCCAAGTTGGATACGAGAAGTCTGCGAGCCTACCTCACTTCGGAACGACTGCAAAACCTGAGACTTCATGTGCGGGCCATCCTCCAATTAGAAGCTCCACCAGTGGAATTGGTCCTGAGGGCGCTGGGCTCTATGTCGGCAGCAATAACGCTTCTTCCATGCGCTCGACTGAATATGAGAGTACTACAGTGGACCCTCCAAGTGCAATGGTCCTTTCAGCTTCTTCCCCTCAGTCACCCTATCTCAATCAGCAAGGCTTGCAGGAGGGCCCTGTTATGGTGGCTCCAGTCCCCAGACATCCATACAGGCCGACCCTTCTGCACTCCGCCTCCAGTCGTCATGGTGACCACGGACGCTTCTCGCCTTGGGTGGGGGGGGCATTGCACAGGCAGAACGGTCCAAGGCACGTGGAACGACACAGAGACCTCCCTGCATGTCAGTGTTCTGGAGATGAGGGCGGTGCTGTTAGCGTTGCAAGCACTTCAGAACCTTCTCTGAATAGGAACTATTGCGATACAGACGGACAACATGTCAGTTGTCTGGTACATCAACAAACAGGGGGGAACCAGGTCTTACCCTCTCTGCCGAGAGGCCATGAGGGTGTGGGAATGGGCGATCTCCACCAACCGCAACGCACATTCCGGGATGGTCCAACATTCTGGCGGACAGACTCAGCCGCACTATTCTTTCCCTGTACGAGTGGTCTCTCAATTCCCAAGTAGCAAAGCAGATTTTTGCCGAATGGGGGCAACCCTGCTGCGATCTCTTTGCCTCTCCTTCAAATACGAAATGCGCCAGCTTCTTCGCTCTGATTCCCCCCCCAGGGGAAGCCCCGAGAGATGCTCTAGTGCATGCTTGGCCACCCGGTCTACTTTATGCCTATCCTCCTCTACCCCTGATGCTAAAGCTCATACAGAAAGCCTCTCGGTTGGGGAGCAGAATGATCCTCATTGCCCCATTCTGGCCTCGTCAAACGTGGTTCCCTTACCTGTGGTCTCACTTGATGAATCCTCCCTGGATTCTGGATCCCAGTCCGGATCTAGTATCTCATCCCTTAGGATTACTGACCCCAAATCTGGACAACCTGAAGCTGACAGCTTGGCTGCTCCAGTTCCACTCTTAGTCAGGACTCCCGGCATCTCTTCTCCAATTAGGGCCATCTTGGTGGCAGCGCATAAACCTTCCACCAGGAAAGTTTATCGCAGTAAATGGAATCGCTTTTCCATCTGGGCAGAACATCATAACTTGGATCCCTTTACTGCTCCGTTACCATCCATGTTGGACTTCCTCACCGGACTTTTTCAGCAAGGGGCTAGCTGTTCGACAGTCAAGGTACAATTGGCAGCCATTTCCCATTATCATGTGGGACATGAGACAGGTCCTTTGATGACAGCAAAATTATGCAAAACCTTTCTCAAAGGTACTTTTCTGCTCAGACCCCCTATCAAAGAAGCTGTACCCCCTTGGGATCTATCACTAGTTCTTCAAGCTTTGACTGCTCCTCCCTTTGAACCAGCTGCCTCGGCCGAACTTAAATATCTGTCTTGGAAAACAGCGTTCCTGGTAGCTATCACTTCAGCGAAAAGAGTTTCCAAACTTCAGGCCCTTTCTGTGAAACCCCCTTACTTGGTCTTTCATCAGGATAGAGTGTACCTCAGGACCAGTCCCTCCTTTTTACCTAAGGTGGCCTCAGAAACCAATATCAATCAGTCCATCAACCTACCACTTTTCTTACCTAAGTACCAGAATAAAGGAGAATACAAGCTGCATTCCTTAGATGTGCACAGGCAGCTGTGTTTCTATATTCATAGGACAGCTGGTCACAGACAATCCAATCAGTTGTTTATTTCCTTTGCCAAATTCAATTTGGGTAAAGCTGTGTCGAAGGTCACCTTATTATGCTGGATTTCTCAATGTATTCTTCTAGCCTATGAAACTTCTGGGAGGCCCGCACCTCAGGGAGTCCGTGCACATTCCACTCGTTCCAGATCTACTTCTGCCGCCTTTAGATTTAGAGTTCCCTTGGATGATATTTGCTCGGCAGCCACTTGGGCCTCATCTCATACCTTTATCAACCATTACAAACTGGACGTTATTTCCAGAGGGAAAGCATCCTTTGGCTCCGCAGTGCTCCGGAACATCCTTCCATGATGGCCGCCCAAGATTTAGGTAGCTGGGGACTCTGTCCCAAAGGTTGCTGACAAATGAAGTCCCTACTTCAGATTAAGAAGTTATGTGCTCACCATAACGTTCCATCTGAGTAGGTGACTTCATTTGTCTGCAACCATCCCCCCCTCCTTCCCCCTGACCTTCAGAAGCTAGTCTTGAATATCCTTCCTTGATCCCTTTCGGAACACCTTTATTTAGGTATCTGTAGAAGGGCAAACTTGATCTGAGGTCATTTGGGGTTGGCAGGGCATTATGGGTGAGGGGAGGAGCTAGGAGCTCGGATCCATAAGCTGTATAATAAGTTGCCAGCTCAGATCTGATGTCAGATCCAAGACCCAAAGGTTGCAGACAAATGAAGTCACCTACTCAGATGGAACGTTATGGTGAGTACATAACTTCTTATTTTATGTCCTCTAGGGAATTCATGGGTGTGGTGTGCTCATTACTGTTTGTTTTAGGCTCTCCAAGGGCTCATAGATACGTTGTGCTGATTACTGTTTGTTTTATGTTCTCCAGGAGCTGTTTATATGGTGTGATCATTACTGTTTGTTTTATTTTCTTCAGGAAATCATGGCTATGTTGCACTCATTACTGTTTGCTTTTTGTTCTCCAGAGGCTCATGAAAATAGTGTGCTCATTACTGTCTGCTTTATGTTCTCCAGGGGTTCTTTGATATGGTGCCATCATTACTATTTGTTTTATGTTTTCCAGGGGCTCATGGATACAGTGCCCTCATTACTGTTTGCTTTATGTTCTCCAGAGGCTTATGGATACTGTGCACTCATTACTGCTTGTTTTATATTCTCCAGAGGCTCATGGAAATGGTGTGCTCATTACTGTTTGCTTTATGTTCTCCAGGGGTTCTTTGATATGGTGCCATCATTACTGTTTGTTTTATTTTCTCCAGGAGCTCATGGATACTGTAAGCTCATTACTGTCTGTTTTACGTTCTCTGGGGGCTCTTGGATATGGTGTACTCATTAATGTTTGTTTTATGTTCTCCAGGGGCTCATGGATACAGTGCCCTCATTACTGTTTGTTTCATGTTCTCCAGGGGCTCATGGATATGGTGTGCTCATTACTGTTTGTTTTATGTTCTCCAGGGGCTCACAACATTAAGGAATATTGGATGGCCTACCAAAGGAGGCAGGCCTTGCTCTTCAACTAGTGGGGTAAGGGTGTTGTATTGTTTTTATTACTCTATTATTGCATTTAAACTATGTACCACAGCAATGAGCAGTTGTATTTTGGCTATTATGTATTTTAATTCTTAACTATCATTTAGCTGTTTATTGGCTTTTTTTTTTTACCCCTCTGGTTACTCGCTTACTGTAATAAATTGCACCACTTAAACCTACAGAGGTATCTCTGTTATCGTCTGATGTATATAGTGTCTTCATTTACCACTGATTTACATTACTTTGCTAATTGTTTTTTTTTCTCCTGCCAAGTCGTTTTAATAAGCTGTACCACATAGAACTGACTAATTTGTTTCCTGTTTTTCTTTTCATTTTTCTTTATTTTTTAAATTATGTTAATCTTAATATGTCTTAACCTTATTTCTGTGTGCCATAACTTCTCTTAAATCCATTGCATTATAATGATTGTGTTTTATTTTTTGTTATAACTATGTATTACTCAAATATTGTATGATGTTTTATTGGTTCTAGCTATGTATAAGATAATGACATTATTCCTCCACTTGTTTAATGCTCTCTGTATTTCTAACTTTCTTTGTAATGGAGCTTTTCTCCTCAAGTCTTTGCTGAAAAGGGGCATGTTGCCCAGCCACACTAACCCTGTTAACAAATGTCAAATAAATAAATAAATAAATAAATAAAATGTTATCTTGTTATTTTGTTTTTTCCCCTTTATATTCATGTATTGCAGGATTTTCTATGAAGCAGACAGAGGTGAGATGGAAGCCACTTCACTGTGTGCTAGCTATTGTGAAAACTGCAGTGTCCCCAGCAGTGCTTGACCTGTCCCCCGATTAAGTATCATTCTGCAGTAGCCAACCTGTTGATGCTTCCCTAGTGAGTAGCATAGATTCATCAGAGACTGTCATCAAATGGCTGTCCTTGGTCATCCATAGCAAGGTTCAGTGACTGATGAGGACCACTGTGAGTTGGCTGCTTGATGTTCACATTGGGAACATGTTACTTGTACAGTCATTTAACAGGCCAGCCCTGACAATAGTGCCACCAGAGGCAGAGCCTACCTGTGATGTCAGCCATGGAGTTGACTGACTTTTCAGTGGGTTTTCCTGTAGGCATACTTACCTCATCATATCCCCCATCTTGGTATTCCCTTTCCTTGTATGTCACTTTTCATCTATTGTTTGTAGTCCATTTCTCCCCATCACCATTTTTCCACCTCAGTCTGTGTTCCCCCCCCTTTTGTGTCACTACTTTCCTTGTCAGTATTTTTTATGTCTTATGTCATATCTGCTCCTGCTGCCATCCCTATAACCATAATCCTACCCACACATTTCACATTCTACCTTCCCTCTCTCTCCTTCTTATAAAAACAAAAATGTAACCGTTCTTGAAAAAAAGAAACATCTTCTCATACCTTACATCACTCTTCCTTTCCCATTGTCCTTCTTTGTGTTCCTCTGCTTGCTGTTCTCACTTTCTGATTGTTCTTGCGCCATCTCTCCTTCTTGCTTATATAATAAAAATCAGCTGTTTGCTGTGTTACTGTTGTGTGGATTTCCAACTTTGCCTTGCTGTTGTGACAGCTATGAGGCAGTGCAATGCACATGTGAATATGCATAACATCTGACACATGACCTTCATGCTGAGTTCCCCAGTGGATCATTGCATATTTTATTGGCTTGCACCATGATTGTGAGGCTTCATTATGCAGCTGTATCCCACACATGTCCATGCTACGTTAGTACTTATGCATACTTAATCCATGCATGTCCATGCTATGTCACTACTTGTGTATACCTAATCCCCATCTGTCACCACTGCACTGTCTTGTTTCTTTATACCTTCAATATGTTGAGGTATCAGTAAGAAATAGAGGAGAACAGAGAAGAACATGTACAGGCCACAGCAGGCTACATTAAAATATCAGTATACTGTGCAGTGCAAAAATCATTAATACTGAAGGAAAGTGAAAGAGAGAAAGAGAAATACCCAGTTTTACAAAAGGGAAGGCAATGTATATGACGAAAGCCAGCATAAGAAATATGCAAAGGGTATAACTGGTATGGTCTTCAAGAAAAGTTGGCTTTATTTGCAGACGATATTATTTTGTACCTGATGGAACCATAAAAAGGACATCTCAGTTTTGTGAATATTTAGAGACAGTTCTTTTTTTTGGCGGTGGGATATAAAATTAATGAAGATAAAACAAAGGCTATAGCTATAAACTATTTACCCACACATGAATTGGTTCAGCAATACCCATTTTTATGGGGACATGATAAAACAAAGTATTTAGGAGTATAGGTTAAAAAAGATTCTGGTGTGGCAGCTAAGGATATATGGGAAGAGACTAAACAAAATTTAATACAAAAACTGATAAATTGGAAGCTGTTGCCTATAGATATGGGTAGCAAGATACAAACAGTAAAAATGTTTTAGTTCTTTTAATTTTATACATAGGTCAGACATTTTTATCAACTAGAGGAGATGTTATGGATAGTAAAGAGATGAAGCATTTTATTTGGGAGGGCAAGAGTCAAGTGTGATAAGTTGATCCTCACAATATAATAGAGACGTTTAGGATTACGTGATTTAAAGGGATATTTTAGAGCTACACGGTTAAGGCTATTAAGCATAACACAAGCAAAAAGGTATAATTCAAAGTGGGAAGGGATGATGATGAGGCAGGGGGTAATTCAAGAAATAAGAAAAGAATGTAATTTTTGAGCGTAGATCCTTAAGGAGAATGATAATGGCGATACACAATATTATATTCATAAAAAGCAGAAAGTGTACTAAGAACTAAGCAACACAGAACTGGAGAAATGAGATTCTGCTAATAGAAATGACTGCAATTAGGGGAACAGAGAATAGGCAAAAGGGGGCTTGGAATTTGCTGTAGGAAGCTGTAAAAGGATCCAAGGTGTTAGGAAAAAATAATCAGAGAAGGAAAGGTAATAGAATGAGAAGAGGCCAAGAAGACATTTAGACTGCAGACTAGTGATTGCTTTCCCTATCAGGGATTGGTATCAGAGTACAGATAAAGGGATGGGGATTCCTAAATAAAAGACCTGCATTGTTTGTGTTTTAACTGAATCCGGAACAGAAGCTGCTGTTAAAAAGTAGATAATTAGTACTGCATATAAAATATTGCACAATAACTATAGGGATCAATCAGAAGAGGTCAGAAAAGATTGGAAAGAACAAGTAATCTCTGTGGTATCCCCAAAGTCTCAAACAACCAACTAAACAAGTATAGTGGTTCCAAAAACAAAACAGTGTAAGAAACTTCTCTTTGTGGAAGATTTTCATTTCATATATTTCTAGTTAATCACTGTATATTAATCAGATCAGATAATGGTAGCAGAAGTAGTGAAATTAAACTCGTCCTAAGTCAAAAAAATAACAAAAAAATATATAATTTGAAATATTTTACAATATTACTAAGTATTTGAAAGTAATCCAAGCACGGTAGGCAATCTGTTTCCAGTCAAAAATCATTTTTTAAGTACACAGACCTACTTAATAAAGGATTTTTGGCTAGAAAAAGACTGCCTACCCTGCTTGGATTACTTTCAAATACTTAGTAATTCTGTACAATATTTCAAATTATATATTTTGTTTTGTTTTTTTTACTTAGGATGAGTTTAAGTTCACTACTTCTACTACCATTATCTGATCTGATTAATATTTGGTGATTAACTAGATATATATGAAATGAAAATCGTCCACACAGACAAGTTCATAGGTTCATAGGTAGGTACCAGGCTATTGGCCCAAGGGCCTATATAAGCCTAACCAAAAGGTACCGTGGCTTTCGCCACCCAAGAAAATTATTTTCCTGTGCCACTGTCGAGCAGAGCCACAGAAGTGATCCCCAGGGTGAATTTCCTATCTCCTATGCAATCATCAAGATTTTTCTTGAAGAGTGCTAATGAGGAGCTTTGTTTGATATAGATGGGTAGTTTGTTCCAGAGTATGGGAAGTCTCTGGGACAGGAATCTATCCCTCCAGCATGTTCTGTTCATTGTGGTGACAAGGTTTAGGTCCCTAGAGCATGTAGCTCGGAGGGATTGGGATATCTTTAAGTGGAGCATGTCCAAAAGTTCTGGGTTTGACATAGCTTTGTGTGTTAGGCAGAGATCGCCTCTGAGTAGGCGATATGCGATGGAGTAAAGCTGGAGTTTTTTGAGCTGGTCTGCGTAGGGCATCTGTTTAAGGCCGGTAATCCTCTTTGTGAGGTATTTCTGTGACCTTTCCAGTTGTTGTAGATGTCTTGTGAGGTACATACCAAAAGGGGCATTGTACTCTATAATGGGTCTAATGAGTGATGAGTAGAGGGGAACAATGACCTCTTTTTTCCTGGATGAGAAACCTTTTGTGATGAGGTGTGCCATGTAGAAGGATTTCCTGACTACTGTGGTGATGTGATTATCAAAGGAGAGACTACTGTCCACCTGTGTCCCAAGGTCTCTTATCACACTTTCGGTGTTAAGTAGACTACTGCCTATGTGGTAGTTCATGGGTACAGAGTTTTTACCAAAAGGGATGACAATGCACTTTTTGGCATTGAGCTTGAGGCCATGGCTTTGACACCAGGCATCTGTCATAGCGAGGCTCTTTTGTAGGATGTCCACATATTTCGGAGTTTTGATTATGGCTCCTAGTTTGCAGTCATCTGTGAACTTTGTTAGCCAAAGACAATCTGTGTTAGCCTGTACTTCAAAGAAGTAGATACCAAACAGGAGAGGACCCAGGACTGAACCCTGTGGTACTCCACTTGTCACTGGTCTGAAGTTGGATTTGTAGTCTGCTACTTTCACAGTGTGGGTTCTGTCAGTGAGCCAGTTGTCAACTCATCTTGAGACATAGGGATTTATACCTAGTTTAGTGAGTTTATCTATAATTCCAGAGTGGGGGATGGTGTTGAAAGCCTTGGCGAGATCTAGATAGGCTGTGTTAACCACCTTACCCTCATCTATGGCTTTGGTAACTGCTTCAAAGAAGTCAGGTTTAGGAGACATGAGCTGCCTTTTACAAACCTGAACTGGGTGGGGTCCAGAGTTTGGAAATTACCAATGTCATTGTTTATAAGTTCCATGATGATACATTCCATAGCCTTGCAGACTAGTTTTTTTAAAAAAGATTGGAAATAGAGGTTTAATTTGCAATTTAGAAAAGAAACAATGGGAGGACATATGTACGGCTCCCAAATATACAACAATATCTAGAAGATTTAGGATTTTTGCCTGCAAATGTTTGCATAGATGCTTTTATACTCCAAGTATAAGGTTAGGTAACTAAAAAAATATATTTTTTGTGCTGGGATACAGGATCTCAATTTTCTAGACTTTGTAAGGCCTTGTTAAGTTTAATTGTGGTGGCTGTCAAAAAAATAAAACAATTACTAGGAAACAGAAATTGAAATCTTAAACAACTATATCTGAAGTGAATGTTGTAACAGTGGTAAAAGAACAGGAATTTGGATCTTAAGAAAAGGGTAGGAGTAAATTACATAGAAAAAAAATTGAAATTGTGGGAACAGTACATTCAGAAAAAAATGTTTTGCAGGAGGAATGAGGTTTAGAAGGCAGGAACTGAATAATTTATGTAATGTTGCTTTGATTATAAGACATAACAATACACATGATGTATAATGTTTGCAAATGTGAACTTGCTAATATGGTTTGATTACTTAACTGGGAAGACTTTAAAAATTCCCTGCAGACTACTCTATCAGAAATACTGCGTGAGAAATTTGGTATGACTAAGGAAATGATTTTGAGCTATGATACAGAATCAGAATTGCCTAGCCTAGTCTAGTTATGGTGGCTGAAAAAAAAGCAATTACTAGGAAATGGAAATCAAAGTCTAAATTAACTGTACTAGAAGTAGTGAATATAGTAGTATTAGTAAATATAGTAGTACTGCGGTGGTGGTGCTCCGGTAGCGTTGTCGCCTCACAGCAAGACGTTGTGCCATTCGATTCTCAACTGTGTCTTCTGTGTGGAGGCATGCATGAATGGGCGTGCCTTCGTTGAAGGTTGTGCATCAGGGCTGGTAACTCGGCACGTAAAAATCCACTACCAAACATTAGCGGACCGGAGTTCCGCTGTGGCGACCTCTAACCGGGAAAAGCCAAAAGACACAAACAAAGAAGTAGTAAATATAGTAACAGTGATAAAACAACTGGAAATGGGATCTGTAGAAAAGAGTAGGAGCAAATTACAGAGAAAAAATGGGAATTGTGAGAACAATACATGCAGACAAGGAATGAGGTTTAAAAGAAACCGGGATCTGAATGAGCTATGTAATGTTTGACTGACAGTGACTGGACACATTCTAAGTGATGTATAATGTTTGCAACTAAAATTTTGTCAACATGGTTTATTTTCATTTATATAAATGTATGATTGCCTATGTTATAAGTGATAATTTAATAAAGATGTTTCTTGCTTAAAAAAATGTAAGATGTCAATTTTCATTTTATCCTTGACGTATGGGGTTCATTTCCAATATTGGAACTAACTCGCCCATTACTACAGCATGCACAAGCCAAAACTCTCTAGCTTCACCTCTACCCACAATACCTGTCCCCCAATTACCTCAGATCTCACTTGCCGCTTTTCTGGACAGACGCATTTTGTCAGAGCTCTCGAGTTTTCATTGTTTCTTACGTAAAACTTTTCGATTTCTTCAAGTTTTCTCTAACCTTTTTCTCCATTATTTCTTTTTATTATTCCCCTACCTTTTAGCTACCATCCTTTAGCCTTTTGATAGCCACTTATCCTACACTTTGGTGTACTTCATTTACTGTCAATGTTGATAGTTTTTTTTCCTTTCCTCTTCTAACAAAAAAAAAAAATCTGTCTCTGTCCTTCCTTCTCAACTTGTTGTGTTTGCCTCCTCTCCTTGCGTGTGTGTGTGTGTGTGTGTGTGTGTGTGTGTGTGTGTGTGTGTGTGTGTGTGTGTGTGTGTCTTCCAGCCCATGTTTTCTGATATGGCTGAGAAAGGTAAGGCCCCTTCTGGCTGTAAAAACTGCCAGAAGTGCAGCCACAAGATTCCTTTGTCCAGCTTACACTGACTTTGTGTATATTGTTTGGGTCTTGTGCAGGAGGACTGCTGTATCTGCCACAGGTTCAGCCACAGAGCCCTTGTTGAGAGATGAAATAAACTAATTTTGAAGGGGTTGATCACCTCTGACTTTGGAGAGGCCATATCTGTGACAGATAAGAATAAGACAGATCTTTCTTCTCCTTCTTCCTCATCTTCCTTGGAAAAGGGAAAAAAGAGGAGTTTGTCAGTCCTGAATTCCCATTTGGCACCGACATCTAAGGCATCTCAGAACTGGAGGTCTCTGACTGTAAGTCTTTGGCTCTGGGAATATCCCCAGCACCTACCATAGCCACTATTATAAAACCTTCAATGCCAAAGGCTTTGGAACAGGAGAGTTTGCTTGATACTTCTTTGACTGCACTGAATATGTCGGCACAGGCTTTGAAATTTGAACAATGGAAAGTCTTACCCAGGACCATTTACTTCCCATCTATCAACCCCTTTGTGGGTGAGGTACCAGACGTTTTTCTTCAGAGATCAAAATCTCCTTCCCTGTCATTGTCCGTTCTACCAAAAGCCTTACAGTGCTGGGCGTGGAGAGATATGTGAATAAAATTTTGTGGGTGAGAGGACTTACAGGACTCCCTTTGGCTCTGACCTCTTTAGGTTCAGGAACTGAGCATTCATTCACCCCATTTAACCATTCTTCCTCTGACTTCATTTGAGGCTTCAGAGCTTACAGTTCTGAGTTTCCTAGCGTCGACTGCATTGGTTCCTGAGATATCTCTTTCTTCAGAACTTGTCATTACCCTGAACTCTTTTCGGAACCAGAGACCTCCAAGGGCCATATCTGCCCTGTCAGTTCTGGGAACAGGAGTTGACTCCAATTTTTTCAGAGCTGTCCCTGTGCTTTGGGGCCTCAGCTTGGATCAGTTCAGCTCCGGCTTCTGTCTCGGGGGCAGTTTCTTTAGAGTGGTGGGTGACCTTGTTCTGAGGTAATCTATCATTGATTCTGAGCTCCCTCCCATCTTTTGGGGGGTCCAGACTTTGAAGCAATGGAGAGGACCTTATCTTTTGCAGTGATTCAGTTGGTTCCTTCTTCCTTGGAACAGATACCCTCCTCTAGTTCAATTATTTGACCTATTTCTCTCCACTGAGGCAGTGAGAGATGAAGTGCCAGGTTTTTCAGACACAGATTCTGTTATCTCCTGATACTTCTCCAGATTATCCCCCTGAGGAGGTGCCTCAGAATAAGAAGTGCAAGAGGAAGCACTTAGATTCCCCTCAGGAATTAGTCACCAAAGATACTGATTTTAATGAGGGGGGAAGGGTCCCCAAGGTCACCTCCTGAAGATGTCTCCTTCAGAGACATCCTAGAAATTTTGAAACAGAGGGGTGGCTGGAAGTCGCAAAACTCTTCTTCAGAGGAATCTGTTTACCTGCAGGCTTTTGGTTCTTGCCGGTCTACCTCTTGGGTGACCACGCCCACTGACGACCTCATCCAGTTGATTCCTCAGAAGGCGTGGAACGCTCCAGACACCATTGAACCCATCCCCAAGAAACCAGACAAAATGTTATCTGCACCTGAGGTTAAGCAGTTCTGGGCTAAAGGTTTAGTAGTAGATGCTTTGGTCGTAGCGGCCTCCGCAAAAAAACAAATTCGCTGAGGAGAGTTCATCTATCCATCCACCCAACAGGGAGTCTCTGGTGATGGATAGATTTGGGAAGTGAGTTTATACTTTATCAACCTTCTAAAAAATTTATATTTGTTTTGTTTTGTTTGATCATTTTTTGTTTGATCAATTTTATTATTTTTTATTAGTTGATCAAAGGGTTTTTTGTTGAAAACTTGGTTAAATGCATTTTTTAGTTTAACGTAATTAAATAGCCATACATTTCTTCATGTAATTATGAAGAATATAAGTTCATTATAATGGCTCTATTTTAAGTAATAGAATGGCTGTTTATATATATTTTAAGGGAGTATATTATTCGTTTTTAGTATATAAAATAGTGTTATTCATGTCTGATTTTTAATGTTTTTAATGTGGTCAAATTTTAGGCTAACATTATCAGTGATTTATTTGTGATGCATTAATATGGAATGTTGTGAAGCATTTTGCTTAGTTAAAACATTTATTCCTGATTCATCGGGATTTTTTAATTTAAGCAATTAAGTAATAATTGAATTGGAATGTCCTCCCATTTAGCATCACATGATGCTTTGTTGTTTTAAAAGTAAGGGCTGAATGCTGTCACTGTAACGTTTGTTGTCTGCTGCTTTTTTCTGAAGAAGGAAACGCATAGCCGTCTCCGAAAACACCAATAAAGAAAGTGTGTTAAAAAGGAAGGAATTATTGTTATCTGCAATTGCCTGTGCTTTTAGTGGCGTATACTCCATGTTTACCACCTCGCTTCTTGTTTTTTAACAGTTTGTGTAGCTTTTTTGTTACGTACTTTATCAACCTTCGCCCAAAAGGTCTTTGAATTTCCTGGCACTTTTCACAATACTTCAAAGGGATATGATTGAGGAGTTTTCAGATGCCCTGGCGGGAGCTGTTAGTTAGGGACTCCAAAAGAAAGTTGCCTCCCAGTTAGCCACCTTGGAGTCTGTATCTAACTCATCCATAAGGCTCATTGTGCATACAGCCGATGGACCTTCATAGAAGTGGGTGCAGGTGTAGCCATAAGGAGACACATCTGGATGTGACTGTTTAACATTGTGGAGCCATTTAAGTCTTCATTCATCAAAGCAGCTTTTGATGGCTCATTCTTGTTTGGCCCAAAAGTAAGAGAGACCTTATCCAGGAGTGAGAAGGATGGTAAGATCCTTTCTGCTGTGGGCATACATTTTTCCACCCCCCAAAGATCCTTTTCTAGGAATCAGTGGAGCGGTGGAAACATGTGACTCAAAAAATCCCAAGGGCTATTCCAGGACACACATAGAGGCAATTCTCAAGGGGAAGAGGGGGGAACCACAATGGAGGATGATGCCCGCACAGCAGAGGTGGTCCACAGAACCAGGGATTCAGGGACTCCTTCCCAAGTAAGCCCTTACAGTGTTCCTGAAAGGAGGTCCAATTGTCTTCCTCTGGAGGCAGTCAGAGGATGCTTATCCCTGCACCAAAATGCCTAGCTAAACATGACAACAGATTCTTGGGTGCAATGGATCATGCCAGAGGTTACACCATACCCTTTTTCATCTTCCCACCAAATGCAAAAAATCCCTGATGTTCCACCCAGTCAGAGGGAACCAGCAGTTCTAGGAATTCAAAAACTACTAAACAAAAAAGCCATTCAAGAAGTCCCAGCAGACCAGAGAGAATCTAGATTTTACTCAAGATTCTTTTTAGTGCCAATAAAGACAGGGGACTGGAGACCAGTTTTGGATCTCAGTGTGTTGAATAGATCAGTTTGACAAACAAAATTCCAGATGGTCACAGTGCAGTCCTTTCTTCTGTTTTTAGGAAAAGACAACTGGATGTGCTTGATAGATCTTCAGGATGTTTATTACCATATAAAATGGGCAAGCACTCCAGGAAGTTCCTCTACTTCCATCTGGGAGCCAGTCATTACCAATTCAGAGCCCTGCCCTTTGGTCTCACCACAGCCCCCAGGGTGTTTACCAATTGTATGGCAGTAGTAGCATCTCGCTTGAGACTGCAGAGATTCTGTGTATTTCCATACTTGGACGACTGGCTCATTACACTCTCAAAGCCAATTATGAGTTGAAACTAGCCTTTGAAACACAGGGAAACCACAAGCCCTTCTTCAGTTATGTCAGGAACCTCCATGGCAAAGCCCAGATTTGTTCTGAATTAGTACTTAATGGTACCACTTACACTGATCCTGTTATCTTAGCCAACCTGCTAGCTGATAGGTTCAGCGCAAACTTCACCTCCCTATCCCACCAAAGGGCCATTCGACATCCCCAATACTTGTCCCGCACCTCACATCGCTGTAGATTAAGTGTCAAAGGCCCTGTCCAAGGCAAAGAACACAGGTTCCATGGGACCTGATAGTAGCCCAGGCTCTTTTCTACTCCATCTCCAGCAAGAACTAATTTCACCATTGAACACCCTATTCAACCACAGCCTAAGTGCAGGCTTCATTCCAGCAGAGTGGAGAACTGCCATTGTTATCCCCTTGCACAAAGGTGGTGCCACTACTGACCCGGGAAACTGTCGCCCCATTAGCTTGAAAAGTCTGATCTGTAAAGGTATAGACCGTATTATTATGGATCTCATAAACAAAGATGTAGGCAATCTCCCAAGTACTTGGCCCCACCCAATTCAGATTTCTTAGGGGCAGATCTTGCCTATTGAACCTGGTTGACTTCTTTGAGACTGTCACCAAGGCCCTGGATGAGGGAAAGTCAGTACATGCAGCTTACCTTTACTTGGCCAAAGCCTTTAACACAATCCCCCACTCGGTCATTATCAAAAAGCTAACACAGCTTGGCATAAATCCCTATCTCATCAGGTGGGTGGCCAACTGGCTCACTGATAGGACCCACAAGGTTAAAATAGGTGCCACCACCTCTGACAGCAGACCTGGCACTAGTGGTGTTCCCCAGGGATCTGTTCTGGACCCCTACTGTTTGCATCTACTTCTCAGAGGTCCAGGCAAAGACAAAAGGCCTGTGGCTGACCAAGATTGTGGATGACTGTAAGTTGGGTGCTGTCATTGACTCCTCTAATGAGGTTAACATACTGCAAGAGGATCTTACAGCTACAAATAACTGGTGCCAAAGTCATGGCCTTATGTTAAACACAAAACAATGTATGATCGTACCATTCTGCCAAAACACGGCCCCTACTGATTACCACATCAACAGCAACCCCCTAAGCACACAACCTGTGGTGAGAGACCTGGGTATTCAGGTTGACAACAATCTCACATTCGATCATCATGTGGCAGCAGTGGTCAGAAAATCCTTTTACTTGGTTCATTTCATAAGTAAAGGGATTTCTTCCAGAAAAAAAAGGTTATTACCTCTCTGTACTCCTCCCTCATTACGCTTATAATTGAGTATAATGCTCCGTTTGGTATGTACCTCTCCAAACACCTGCACCAACTGGAAAGGCTACAGAAATACCTCACAGAGAGAATCCATTGCCTCCAACACCTGCCCTATGTTGACAGAGTCAAATCACTATCACTCTACTCGGTATCATACAGATTGCTCAGAGGTGATCTGTGTCTCGCCTACAAGGCAATATCAGACCCTGCCCTACTAGAGATGCTCCATGTCTGTAAGTCTATCTCCTCATGCATTTCCTGCTCAGTAGGCCTAAATCTAATATGCAACTTCAACAAAACCTGCTGGAGAGACAGGGTTGTCTCCCAGAGGCTGCCCCGTCTCTGGAATAGACTTCCCGTACATGTTAAACAGAGTACCTCACTGACCCTCTTCAAGCGCAACCTTGATGAGTGGATGGGAAACCACAAATTTGTCCCAGGAGTTCCACCTTTGTCCCTTATTGACAGAGGTGACAGGGGCTGACTGTTGGTTCTTTTTTTGGGATAAACTCTTGCCTAGGCTTCTTGTAAGGTCCCCAGGGCCATTAGCCTAGTAACCTACTATGATCCTATGACCTGTGCATACCTAGATATTCCTGTAAATCAGGAACAATCTCAATTGACTCTAACTCAGATTTTAACGTCTATAGGGGCAGTTCTGAATATGACAACAACCATAGCATCCCTTCCTTCAGTGAGACTTCAAAGAATTATAACTCAGCTTCATCAGATAATCCATAGAAAGAGGGTTCCTGCTCAACTAATTTTGCCTGCTCTAGGTTCAATGGCAGCATCAATAACTCTAGTTCCCCTAGCCAGGTTTCACATGAGGTTCCTTACAGTGGCTGCTAGCATCTCAATGGTCTATGCTACACCAACCCAAGTTGGACTAGATTCTGATCACCAGTCATTGCAAGAAGGATCTACTTTGCTGGACTCATTCTGAAGAAATTCTCTTCAGCCACCCCTTTGTCATTCCAGAGCCCATAGCCATAGTGACCACAGATGCCTCCCAGATGGGGTGGGGGGCATTTTCTTGGCAAGACTGTCCAAGGCACTTGGCCCCCTTTAGAGGCCAACTTGCATATCAGTGTTCTGGAGCTCAGAATGATGCTTCTATCATTGCAGGCCTTTCTAATGACTCTTCCTTAGGGAACAATTGTAATTCAAACAGACAATATGTCAGTAGTTTGCTACATCAACAAACAGGGAGGAACAAATCTTACCCTCTTTGTTGAGAAGCACTCAGAGTGTGGCAGTCGTCTATCTCTTCCAACTGCTTTCTGATAGCAATGCACATTCTGGGGAGTTCCAGTGTGATTGCAGACAAACTGAGCAGATGTATGCTTCAGCCTCATGAGTGGTCTCTCAATCTAGAAGTGGCAGAAAAGATTTTCCATCAGTGGGGACAACCTTGCAGTGACCTGTTTGCCTCTCCCCACTAAACAACAAGTGCAGCAATTACTTCATCCTGATTCCCCCTCCTGGGAAGTCACCAAAACTGTGGTGAAACTGTTTAGCCACATTCTTTGATTTCCTGTCCTTGCCTATTTAAGTGGTACAGTGTGAAATATTTTCTGCTTAAAAACCTCAGCTTTGGCCGGCTAAGAACTTGGTTATATTCAACTGGATGTATAAGAGAATTTAAGTACCTTTATCTGCACTTTTTTTTAAAAAAGATACAGCATTTAATTTGATTTAAACTGTGTTGTAGGAATATTAACTGAACTGGCAGTTTTAACTCTGCTCTTCAGTTATTTCCACCCAACCTCCCTGTTTTTGTTTTGGTGTTAATCTTAGTGGCCTTGAAACTGCCCGCCCCTCAGCCTGCCTCTGGGCCCATCTCATTTGCTCACTCAACTGAGTGCAGTGAGATCATATTCTGTTTTCAGGCACTCCTACTGTGTACAAAGAGAGCATCTGGGAAACAGACAAAAAAAAATTAAGCTTATTTCCTGCCTTTCCTGTTCAGTGGTATAGACTATTTGTAGGCTTCTGAGCCCCCAAGCCCTTCTGTGTTTGAGGGAAGCCTTCTAGCTTGTTTTTTTTTTTCTTATAACTAGCCAGTTTTCTAGTTTCAGCACTCAAATCTGTTTCTTTGATCTCAGCACTTGTTCAGATAAAAAAAAAAATTTCATCTGCTTTTACTGTACTTGTGATTCTACCTACTTCATTTTACTTTTGCATCATCTTAAAAATACTCAATTGTATTTATTACTGCTTGGTATAACTCATTCTAAGCCTTTTGGTTTAAACACTTGGGCTTCGGACCAGTTGTTTTGCACTGAGAGGGTTTGTGGTCTGCACTGTAGTGGCAGAACAGGTAGTTTACATCCTTCTAGGTTGGGGACTGCTGATTGAGGGCTCAGTGTCTGTTATTCTAAAAGTGTATTAATTCTGGTTTAAGCACTTGGGCTTTCAGGTCAGTTATTTTACATTAAGAGGGTTCGTGGTCTGCACTCTTGTGGGAGGAGAGGCTGGACTCTGCCCTTCTGAGCTGGGAATTTCTGGTTAAAGGCTTATAGTGCATGCATATCTGAACTGCTTCTTACTGAAGTTGGTGCCTTGTTTGCTGTGGCATAGACTGGATTCGGGCCTGCTGGATCTAGCTTTGTTTGTGTAACTTGAGCACTAATCCAGACATTCTCTAAAGTATTCAATTGTATTTATTACTGCTTGGTTGTAACTTGATTAAAGTGTAGCTATCATTCTAAGTCTTTTGGATTAAGCACTTGGGCTTCAGACCAGTTGTTTTACATTAGGAAGGTTTGTGGCAAGCACTGTGGTGGCAGGACAGGTAGCTTTCATCCTTCTAAGTTGGGAACTGCTGATTGAGAGCCCAGTGTCCAAGGGTATTAGTTCTGGTTTAGGCACTTGGGCTTCAGGCCAGTTATTTTACATTAAGAAGGTTCGTGGTCTGCACTCTTGTGGGAGAAGAGGCTGGACTCTGCCCTTCTGAGCTGGGAATTTCTGGTTAAAGGTTTATAGTGCCTGAATATTTGAACTGTATCTTACTGAAATCGGTACACCTTGTTTGCTGTAGAATAGACTAGATCCAGGCCTGCTGAATCTAGCTTTGTTTATATGCTTGTTGTTTGTTTGCTTGTTATTTCCCTGGAATGCTAATTCCACCTAATACACGGCTTCTCAGCACTTCTGTGGATCACTAGTGATATCTGCATTGCTTCCTGTACTTATTTCCTTGTTTCACTTGAAAGAAAGTTACTGTTTGTCGTTTTTGCATTTAGTTACTTGTAACACATTGCACTCAAGTTACCTGGCACTTGCTCACTAAAGCAATTATATAAGTCAGCACTAAAATTAAAAGCACTACACCCTCACTCCCCACTGGCCCTTGTTTTCAATTATTAAGGAATTCCCAATATTATTCTAGCATGTCCAAAGGTCAGTTGTCAATCTCCTCTCCGGTCCAGCTGGTGAATCTGGGAATCTTGAGGCAATGTTATAACTGCCTCATGTACACAGACAACCCTCTCCTCCTCCCACATAACACAAATACTTGCGAGAGATGCAGCTATTTAGCCAAACTGGAGTCTGAGCTCTCTCAACTCAGGACTGGCAAGACCAGACAGGAGGAGAAGGCAACTACACACACCACAAAACCAGCCTCACATAATGCTACCACACCACTGAATCAAACACATAAACACACAAAGACATACTCGGAGGCTCTGAGTAAAAATTTACCTAAACAGCAGAGGCCTCCAAAGCAGACACCCAAACAACTGCTACCTCAAGACACCCCACAAGCAACACATAAACCACAAAATCAGTGTGCAAAGCAGTCACAGCCCTTAAGGCCAAATACAACACCAAACATACTTGTCATAGGTGACTCCATAGTCAGACACACTGACGTCCCACTCACCAGGCTGAACAAGGAGAGGGTCACAGTAAGCTGCCTATCGGGTGCTAGAATCCACCACATAACACAAGCACTCGGGTCACTCCACAGCAAGTACAAATATGACACAGTCATTGTCCATGCTGGTGTGAACGACCTGAGAAGTACCTCCCTGGACTACATGAAAAGAGACATAGAGGAGCTCTCTGATTATGTAGCCCAGGCAGGTATGACCCTGACCCTGAGCAGTATCCTTCCTTCACCAAGAATGATGCCACAATATAGAGACAAGATGATCAGATTTAACAACTGGCTTAATGTCTGGTGTCATTCAAAGGGGATCCAGTGTCTGTCTGCCTGGGATGACATGCTTGACAAGCCACGCTGCTTCACAAGGGACGGCTTGCACCTGTCACCCCTGGGATTCCGGATATTGGCTAAGGCTCTTGCCACCCCCATAGTGCCTTTTTTACGCAAGGCGCAAATTCTAAACCTACCACCCTAGAAAACAAAAATGGGAAGAAACTGAGGGTAATGCTGCTCAGTGCCAGAAGTCTAAATCTCAAAATGCACGCACTCGAGGCCCTTCTCAGTATGGAGAACATCGATGTCTGTGCTGTAACTGAAACCTGGTTCAAGGCTCCTGAGAGCACCCCGGCACTATTAGGTTTTACCTCATATCATGCGTTCCGGCCCCAAAACCCAGATCACACCACAAAAGGAGGGGGCGTATCCATATTCATAAAGGATGCCCACACCTCCAGGTTGGTGGCAACGCACAAAGCTTCGGAAACCATCCAGGTGCAACTAACCATAGGCAAAACTGCTCTACAAATTGTAGCATGCTACAGGCCACCCTCTTAAACTCAGGAACCCCACACAGCCTTCCTGAAGACACTGGAAGGTATAAATGTATCTCCAAACACCATCATATTGGGTGACTTCAACTACCCGAATATAGACTGGGAACATTACTCAAGCCCTAACTTTCTAGCCCAACGGTTCCTGGAGTTCATAAATTCAAATGCCATGGAACAGCTAGTCACTGTTCCCACGAGAGGAGAAAATATACTAGATCTCATTATCACAAACATGGGGACAAAATGCTCCACACCTGAAGTATATCCCTCATTGGTGAGATCTGATCATAAACTAATCTCACTGGAAATCCACATCCCGCCCCCACCCCAAACAAAAAAGACCACAGTGAAGAACTTCTCTAAAGCAAACTTCACACTACTCCAGACTGGTGTGGTATCCTTCAAGGCCCCTGAGCCAGTGGAAACCACAACCCAAGCTGCGGAAGCCCTTACAAATGCCTTCTATGAACACCTCCAGGACTGCATGGATCAGGCAATCCCAAATAAAACCAAGACTCTTTCCACAAAGGGCAAAAGTCCAGTCTGGTGGACCCCAGCCATTAACAAACTTTACAATAAGAGGAGAAAGCTATTACATGATAGAACAAAATCCATAAAAGGGAAGTCACCCCTGATCATTATTAGTAAAAAATACAAGCACTCATAAAATCAACTAAGGCCAATTTTGAGAGAAAAATTGCCATGGATTCAAAGGACAATCATAAGGCCTTTTTCAGCTATGTTAGGAACCTGGGTGGAAACTCCCAGATATGCTCAGAATTAGTCCAAAATGATACAAAAATCACTGAACCCACAGACATTGCCAACATACTGGCAGACAGGTTCAGTGCAAACTTCACCCCTCTCTTCCCCCCTAAAGGAGAGATAACTATCCCAGCGGAGTGTAGCCTCCCAGACATCTCAAATGCGCAGGTGAAAGCTGCTCTCTCTAAAGCTAAAAACACAGCATCAATGGGACCGGATGGTGTCCCCGGCTGTGTGCTACACGAGCTAAATGAGGAATTAAACCCGCACATAAGGCAGCTGTTTAATCTCAGCCTTACCACAGGATACATGCCCAAGGAGTGGCGTACGGCAACTGTGGTCCCACTCCACAAAGGCTGTGCCTCTACGGACCCTGGTAATTACCACCCCATAAGCTTAACAAGTCTAGTCTGCAAAGCTATGGAGAGGATCATAATGGAGCTCATAAACAAAGATATAGGGGACTTGCAGACATTGGACCCGACCCAGTTTGGCTTTGTCAAGGGCAGATCATGCCTTTTGAACTTGGTCGACTTCTTCGAAACAGTCACCAAGGCCATTGATGAGGGAAAGGCAGTCCATACAGCCTACCTTGACCTTGCAAAGGCTTTCGACACAATACCCCACTTGGGTATCATAGAAAAACTTACCAGCTTAAATGTAAACCCATATGTCACAAGATGGGTTGCAAACTGGCTTAAGGACAGAACCCACAGGGTTAGAGTTGCTGGCGCTATGTCAGACTCCAAGCCGGTCACAAGTGGTGTCCCACAGGGCTCGGTCCTTGGCCCCCTATTGTTCGGCATCTACTTCTCAGAAGTACAGGCCAACATGGGAGGACTTTGGCTGACAAAGTTTGCAGATGACTGCAAACTGGGCGCCATAGTGGAAAGTGCATCGGACACGGATATCCTTCAGAAGGGACTCACGGAAACAGATAGCTGGTGCCAGAGCCATGGCCTGAAGTTAAACGCCAAAAATGTATAGTCATACCCTTCGGGAAAAACAAGGTAACCCCAAGCTACCATATAGGTGGCAATCCACTAAGCACAGAAGAGGTTATCAGGGACCTGGGGACCCAGGTTGACAGTGGCCTTTCTTTTGACACTCACGTTGCTAAAGTGGTTAGAAAGACCTTCTACATTGCCCACCTGATCATGAAGGGATTCACATCCAGATCTACTGAGGTCATTGTTCCGCTGTACTCTTCACTTATCAGACCAATGATTGAGTACAATGCCCCATTCGGGATGTATCTCACCCGACATCTGCAGCAATTGGAGAGACCCCAAAAGTTCCTCACCAAAAGGATAAAGGGACTCCAAAATCTGTCATATGCTGCCAGATTGAAGAAACTCCAGCTCTATTCAGTCGCATACCGTCTGCTCAGAGGTGACATGTGCCTGACATACAAGGCCATGTCCAACCCGGAATTAATGGACATGCTCCACCTCAAAAAATCCAAATCCACCAAAACCACTAGAGCAAGCGACTTAAACCTTAGCACGGATATAAATAGGATGTGCTGGAGGGATAGATTTATCACTCAGAGACTCCCTGTGCTGTGGAATAAAATCCCGGTCCATGTGAGGCAGAGCACCTCGCTGGCTCTGTTCAAGAGAAATCTTAACCTGTGGATGGGAGATCGTAGGTTTACCCCGGTATTCATCTCTGTGTCACTGCTGGACAGAGGCACAACAAACTAATGGGCACAGTATTTTTTCAAATAAGGGGTGGCGTAAGCCATAAAACTTTGGGCTAGGCTTATAAATGCCTTAGGGCAGATAGCCTAGTATAAACCTATGAACCTATGAACCTATGAACCAAGGGACGCTGTTCTCCACATTTGGCCCCCCAGTCTCCTGTATGCATTTCCCCCAATACCTCTAATTCCAGAATTCTTACAGAAAACACTAAGGTTGAAGGGCGAAGTAATCCTCATTGCCCCCTTTTGGCCTCGACAGATATGGTTTCCTTTTTTTGGCCTCATCTGATTCAGCAACCTTGCACTCTGGACTCAGCTCAGGACCTTTTGTCATCCATATGGACTAGTTCACCCAGACATTTTGAACCTCAAGCTGATAGCATGGTTCTCCCATTTCCATTAGTTGCCAGGCATCTAAATCTTTCCTCCACAGTATGCCAAATACTCCTAGCTTTTCATAAGTCCTCCACCTGTAAACTCTGTACTAATAAATGGAAGAGATTTACCATTTGGGCTTGTGAAAAAGATACTGTCCCCTTCTCTGCTTCTATTGAAAATATTTTAGACTTCTTAGCCTCTCTTTTTAATGCAGGAGGTTTCCCTTCTATCATCAGAATACAACTAGCAGCAATTTCAAATTTTCATGATGGTTTGGAAGAATGTTCTTTAGCTTCTCATAGACTTTGTAAGTCCTTCTTAAAAGGGACACTTTTGTTGAAACCTCCTTTCAAAGACCCTATGCCACCTTTGGGTCTAAACCTACAGTTGCAAACCATTGTGTAGTCTCCCTTTGAACCTTCGGCAGACTGATCTGACATTTTTGTTATGGAAAACATTGTTTTTGGTGGTGATAACCTCTGCTAGAAGGATTTCAGAAATTCAGGCCTTATGTAAACCACCTTATCTAATTTTTCACAAAGACAGAGTCTACTTACAAATAAACCCTTCTTCCTACCTAAGGTAGTGTCAGATTCTAATATCAATCAAGCTATTAATTTACTGGTATTCTTTCCAAACTTTTCCAACAGAGGTGAATATTCCCTGCATTTACTACATGTTCACAGACAATTACACTTCTGTCTTCACAGGACAAAAGAAATGAGGAAAATCTGACCAATTATTTGTCTCCTTTTCCAGTGCAAGGTTTGGTAAGCCAGTCAGCAAGGTGACTCTAGCCAGATGGCTAAAGGAGTGTATTTCATTTATCTACGATAAGAAGAGAATTGCTTTGCCTAGACCTGTGAAAGCTCATTGTACAAGATCTATAGTCATTTCAGCAGTTATTCAGTCTAGAGCTTCAGTGGATGATATCTGTGCAGCAGCTACTTGGGCTTCTCCCCATACCTTTATTACTCATTACAAATTGGATTTGGTCTCTAGGCGAAGGGCATCCTTTGGTTCAATGATACTCAAGAATATCCTTTGGCAAGTTCAGCCAAGATCTAAGGTAGCTGGGAACTCTGTCCCTTATGTCAAGGATAAAATGAAAATTGACAAGATCAGATAAAGAAGTTAAATACTCAACATAACGTTCCATCTGTGTTGTCCATTTTCATTTATCCTTGACTCCCTTCCCTCTTCCCCCTGCCTTCTGAGAACTTTTTGGTAGAATGGATAATGTTTTGTTTAGTTATTGTGACTTTTTTAAGCTTAGCAGATATGGTTTCCCTTCAGGCTTCCTTTTTTAATACCTATGTATATATACTTATTTTTTGCTGCAAACTTGATCTGAGGTAATTGGAGGAGAGAGATTGCGTGTAGAGGTTAAGCTGGAGAGTTTTGGCTTGCACGTGCTGTAGTAATGGCCGAGCTGGTTCTGATGTCAGATCCAAACCCCACACGTCAAGGATAAATGAAAATGGACAACACAGATGGAACGTCATGGTGAGCACATAACTTCTTTTTTGCCTATGTCACAAGTGATAATTCAATAAAGGTATTAAAAATGAAATATGCAAAGGATACAATTTAGAAATTATAAAAATATGAAAAGTTTAAGAATGATTAGCAAACAAACAAAACATATTGTTAATATCAATCACAGTTTTGCATGCACATAAACATTTTTCAGAAATGAACTCCCTCCTCTTCTAGGCATTAATAAAAGCTTTCCTTTTCTCTCTCCTCTCTGCCAAAGACGTATACTTGTAGCTCAGCTTGAGTGTGCACTGCCCATTATTGCCTCACATACAAACAAAACCCAATGACATTGAAAATAATTGTCATCTCCATTTGTCGATTCTTCACTAACTCATCTCCAAGAACACCATTGCCACATACTCAAGAAAGCAAAATGACAACCCCATTCAGGAAAGAGCTAAACTGCTAGTAGGAATTCAGCTCCTTAAACTACAACCATTAGAATGTATTTTTGCTCTTTTAATTAAACTTCATAAAAAAAAAAATCTTACAACCTGTGCATCAGCATTCACAAAATGCATTCTCTCAAGACATGCGTTTGCTGTTCTTGCCTCACCCCTCTGAGAATTCCTTCCTTGACTTATCAGATAAAACTTCAGTTTATCCAAATTCAGAAGAAACCTTAAATCTACCTTAAACTTTAGGCCTAGTGTTCCTGTTACCCTAAAGGTCACACCACTTAATTCTCCCACTCCTTTCAGCCTTAGCCCTCCTTCTCCACTTGCATACTCACACTTAACACATGCAAGTGAATTACTCCCCTGTCCTGTATGCTCTTCAGCCTTCTTATTTTTATGTATTATTTATTCATTTATTTATTTGCTTTTGTTAATGGTGAACTTTTAACTGGACAGAAAGCCCCTTTTCAGTGAAGGCCTTGTGAGGAAAAACCCCACAGAAAGATATAGTATACAGGCATACAATATCGTAATAGTGAACAAATAAGAGCAAAGATATGAGTAAGTATTATTTGTATGTTATACAGGTAGTATGTACGATACCATATACCACATTTACATTAATTGGCAGATACAGCTTACTATTACATAAGGCAATGCTTAATTTAGGAGTTCCTAGAAGAAGATAAAGTAGGAGGTAGTTAAAATGCAGTGCATTAATAAGAGTTTTAGAAGAAGCAAGAGGAGTATATGGAAATGAATACAGAACAGTTTAGTTTGGATAAAGACGAATGTAGACAGGAAGGGTGTAGACGTGATTTAGTATAAAAGAGAAAGGACTAATGAAGGTAGAAATCATTGTAGAAATGATATTATAAGTGAACAATAAGGAGGAGTCCGCTATGTGTTCAGATTGGAAAAGGAGTAATATGATAGAAAGAAGGTTTTAGCCATGAGGACAGACCAAGAATCTAAGGTGATTAGGATTTTTATAAGCCTTTTGTATTATGTCTTTGTTGTTCTATTCTGATACGTTGCATACTACACTTTCATGGCATCACAATTTTTGTATATTGCTTTTCCTTTATTTTTAACCACTATGTATTTTTACTTGTTGAATGACTTTTCATCCAAGTTGTGCATCTATGACCATTCTGCTACAGCAGTAAACAAAAATAAAATCAGGTAGGGTGGGGTGGCCTGAGACAGAAACTACATTACAGAGACTGCTCAAGTAATCATGACCAGACTTAAACAGTAGATTTTAATACTAAAGATAATAGATGAATTTAATATATGTCTCACTATCAAAAAAAATACAGCAGTCTAACAAATAAACACTACTGAATGAACAGTAACAGACTAGTAATATCTCCTGTATACATGAACAACTAAGAACATGATGATATAAAAATCAGATTGACTTATGAGTGGTGACATCACAAAAAGGAGTATATTTTCTTTTGTCAGCTATGTGGCGTAATGGGATAAAGCCCTGGCCATGGTTCAAATAGTTGCCTAGGCACTGCCAAGCCAGATGAGATGGTATTGCCTTATTGCCTGCTCACCTGTCTTGGGGGGGGGGGAGTAGTAGTAGTGTTTGCACAACTATGTTAGAAGATATTCTGCCTTACTGAGGTCAGAGTTTTAGGACCTTTTACAAGGACCAAGTATACAGTCCTCATACAGCAATAATCACTAATATTAATAACTCATAAAAAGCACTGTAATCATAATCAGCACATGCATCGAAGCATGTACCCATCAAATGGCATGTGTCAGCCACCAAATGGTAATAGGGGATTGAGCCAAAATAAGGAAAAGGTCCTGATGACTGCCTAAATGACATCCTCCCATTACCAGTTCTTGCCTTCTATTACCAGCTCTCCTTTCCCCTAAAAAAAAAAATAATAATTTCCTTAGTTGCCTCTGATGAAAGTGGGTCATTTGAGTCATGGGAAGGCTTATGATCACTAGGCAGCAGGGGAAAACTAATGCAGAAATAATAATAATAATTTTTCTTTTCAAATAGCTGAGCTAGTTAAGAAAAGAGCTTAAATAATTATATGAAAGGAATTTCGGGTCATTATACACTAAATGATAAACTGATTTCATTGAACTAAATGGATAATTGATAAAATCCAAAAAGATGAAGAGGACACACAGTTCAAACCAACATCCAAGTTTAATACATGTAAGTGCTTTCGTTGAGACAAACCTCATTAACTTCTACAGACAAATAAATGAACAATCCAAATTTATTTTATACAATTAAAATTAGATGCCATCATCACTCTATAACAATTCAAAATTTAAAGCATTCAACCCTAAAATAAATGCAAGCTATGAAATTACCTCTCTAAGGCTTTTAATTTTAGGAGGCACCCTAAAGAACAATAATCATTCAGGCCTGGGAAGGAAAAAGCATTTTTCAGTTTCCATAAACGTTCTCTTAATTCTAAATCTAATGCCCATGGTGCTTCCCTGATATTTTTCTTAACTTGTTCAACTATAGTATATTGAAAATAGTGGTCAGGATAATCAACTACATGTTTCACTAAGGCATTGCTAATGTTTTGTTTGCCTATATGATATTGGTGTTCATAAACACGCTATTTAAATTGCCTTTTGGTCTTTCTGATATAAAATGATGTACAGCGTTGACACTGGGCTAAGTATACAACCCCTAACTTGGAACAATTAAATTTATCTCTTACTGTTTAGGTAATACCACGTATCTTAAATGTCTGCCCCACCATCACAAATTTACTTTGAGGGCAAGCTACACATTTTCTCATACCGGAATTATGTACAACTGGGGAAAGTGGGTGCACTAATAAATTTTTAATAGTTTGCCCCCTTCTATATAATTTTATATCAGAAAGACCGAAAGGCAATTTAAACAGCGTGTTTATGAGCACCAATGTCATATAGGCAAACAAAGCATTAACAATGCCTTAGCAAAACATGTAGTTGATTACCCTGTCCACTATTTTCAATATACTATAGTCGAACAAGTTAAGAAAAATACTAGGGGAGACCATGGACATTAGATTTAGAATTAAGAGAACATTTATGGAAACTGAAAACAAATGCTTTTTCCTTCCCAGGCCTGAATGATTATTGTTTTTTAGGGTGCCTCCTAAAATTAAAAGGCTTAGAGAGGTGATTTTATAGTTGTACTTATGTTAGGCCTTTAAATTTTAAATTGTTATAGAGTGATGATGTCATCTAATTTTAATTGTATAAAACGCATTTGGATTGTTCATTTATTTGTCTGAAGAAGTTCCTGAGATTTGTCTGAACTAAACCACTTATGTGTATTAAACTTGGGTGTTGGTTTGAACCGTGTGTCCTCTTCATCTTTTTGGATTTTATCAGTTTGTGGTTCGTGTTAGATTTACTAGTAAATGGATAATCGATTAGATTAAACTTTTATTAAGTATCCTAAATGGTGATTGCAGACTTCAAAGTAACATTAGTCTTGAGTGGAGGGGTAAACTATAATTGGGTGGGACTGCATTTGTGCAGGGTCGACTTTAAGCATGGTTACTTTGGTGAGTAAATAGTTGGTGAATGTCATTTAACATATATAGCTATGTTTCTTCCAGTGATAATGGGCAAATACATCAAATGACCTACTATCCCCACCAGGAATCTCATTAGCACGGGAAACAGAATAATGCTTAAATGATTAAATGCAGGTAATGCTGTATAAAGAGCTATTCCCAGAAATAACAGGCTTCCCCACTGCCTCCTCAATAACTGAAACTGCACTTGAAATAGAGGAAATGTTTTACTGTCCAAATACAAGAAATATTTCATTTCTCCAAGAGATATGAAACATCTACAATGAACACAACTGCATTAGTAATGTATTGCAGTTTTCAAAAATAATGCCTAAGGATGGTGTGCAGTAGCAGATTTTCCCCCATACCTCTAGTAACCACAGTGATAGTTCATAGAGCAGCACTGCTGGAGCAGATGCTAGAAGTACTACCCTTAATACATTTCTTCAGCTGAATTTGAACAGTAGTCTAAGTCCACCCCCCCCCCCCAAATAACCAGACCTGTACTAGTAAAAGGACATGTCTGCTGGTTAAATCCAGCTCCAGGAGGTTTGTAACTTTTTAAAAGCTTTATCTTGTTCAATAATTCAGCTAGTGTTATATTCCTGGTGATGATATTAACAGCAGGTTCTATAGCAGTTTTAATGTTGTTGTCTGTATTTTACAGGACAGTTTATTTTTTATTAAGTTATACATACCTCAAGGCAACACTGAATAGGATGCAAATACTAATTTTTCTATAGCCAAGGCTGCCTTGAGGGCAGCACAGTGGCTCGCGGATAGCATTGTTGCCTCAGAGCAATTAGATTCTTGGCTGGGGTGCTTTCTGTGTGGTGTCTGCATGTCCTTTCTGTGTTCATGTGGGTTTCGTCTGGGTGCTGTAGTTTCCTTCCACATTCCAAAGACATGTAGTAGGTGGATTGGACACACTATATTAACCATAGGTATGAGTGTGCATGTGAGTGTAGAGTGCCCAACCCCATCTGCGAACCTGGGAGGAGGGTTGGGTGCCAGGCTAGGAACCCGACCCAAAAAAAGTTTAACTGCTATGGAAACGAGTGCTGGAGAGTGCTCGTTGCATGCTGTGCTGAATGGCATAGAAAAGGAAGAGAGAGAGAAAGAGAAGGCTGCCTTGTGATGAAATCATTCTTGATATTTTTATTAGGGAGTTGAACTTATTAACTTATGTATTTGTTTTGTTTCTTTAGGATCTTGCTGAGTTTACTTTCCTTTGGATTTCTTGAGACTGCTTGACGTATTCCTTAATTTTATTTCTACTCCATATTGTACCATAATCATCTAATAAAAATGCTTTTATTGAATCCTGACTTAAGACTTTACTTAATTCTGCAGTAATATTAGTTTTTAAGCAAAATTCTGTTTTGTTGTTTAGCATGCTTTAGAATTCTTCCTCTTTCATGATACAAGTAGAGATTCCTTAACATAACTAATCCATTACCATCAAACTATAACGTAAGGCTAAATTAATTATGATCTGACTGGAGACAATAGAGTATTGTAAATCGTCTTCTTCTTGAAGTCAAATCATTTGAAATAAACTATTCATTATTTCTTGACTGAGTCCAAAAAGCATACGAGTAATGAGAAAAAAATGTTGGAATCAGGGTCTTTTATAAAAAAATGCACCATTTATATTCAAAAGATTAATATATTTCTAATGCTTTGGCTGATGCTGACATTCTGGGATCTTTTTCTGCATTAGAATAGATTTTATGGCTTTACCTGCACCCATACCTCTTATCCAGTAAGTATTTACTAAAGTGGAGATGTTTTATAATAGTTAGCTCCTACCATTGCAAACATATCTTCATTGTCATTTACTTGAATAGTATTGCTGGCATTACAGTATTTTTCTACAGACTAGACAACCACTTCTTTTGCTTTTGAAAGAAGAATAACACACAAATTCATCGTGACCCAAATTATTCTTGTTCTGAATTATGCAAGTTTCTTTAATAAAGTACATACGATTTTAATTATGCTTAATTAGTTTTAGAAACTTGCTCTTTTAAGACTACAATTTAGTCGTTTAATGTTTATAGAAATATTTTAAGTTGCTCTCTACAGTTTTGAAGATCAGTAATGTAAAACTATATTTATTATAATATCATTTTACATCTCTTCTAAATCCAAAGAATACTTTCAATATTTTCAAAATCTAGATTATAAAAATCTGAGAACATGTTTTGACTGTATTCAAAAAACATAGTTATTATAATTATCTAGCTGTTGAATAACTGTTGATTTAAGATATACGCAAAATGAAAACAACCATGGACTTTAAAAAAAGTCTAGTTTAATTAGTGTGCAGCCAATTAAACTTCTCTGAAAACTTCTTTAAAGCCTTGATGGTAGAAAATAGCAATAACAACAAATCAAAAAATATGTGGAAGCTCCATGGTGAGCATTAATAATAACTCTTCAAGCACATTTTAGAACATTAGATTTCTTCAAATAAATAATGTGATAAAGCTGTTCCCTTATTACGAATTGTGATAGAATTAATAAAACTTAAATTAATTCTTATATTTTATGTTATTTATCATGTCATCTATCATATTAGTTTTTGTTTAAGACTGAGAGCTGTGAGATATAAGCTTTTCATCAAAAGGGAAGAAAAAATTATTTAATTTCTGTTTAAATATTTGAGTTGCTCTTATAGAAATACCAGCTTTTCATCAAAAGGGAAGAAAAAAGCTCTTTCATTTAAATTTTGCTTAAATATTTAAGTTGCTCGTATAGTGATCTGTATGATGACACTTTTCTGTACTGCTCTGCTTTTTGTCACTTTATTTGCATTTTTGTAGTTTATTCTGGAACCTTAGTCTTGTAGCTTAATTTGTAGTTGTGTGAAGATTGTGTATTACTGCAAGATTTTACCATTGTTTATATGTTATACTGAACTAATATTTCCAGAATTACAGGTATCTTTTTGTATTCTGAACCCAGTCTGGACAGTCTTGCAGCTGTTTTATAGCTGTGGCAGTACTGTGATCTGCAGCTGGATTTAAGCCTTATTTAATCATGTAATTACAGTGTTACTGGTAAATTTCTGCATTGTCTAGTGCCTTAGTCTGTGGTAAATTTGCAGTACTGGCAATATTGTGAAATCTGCCCTAGAGTATGTGTTTCAGTACTTTTTTTATTGCTATGTATACTTGTTTAAAGTTGTATTCCAGTAATCTAGTGCATTAATCTGTGGAGGGATTGCAGCAGTGGCAGAACTGTGAATTCTGCTCCAGGATGTTTGCTTCTGTACTTTTTACTTCTGTATATGCCTGCTTAAAGTTGTATTACAGTGCCTTTCTGTTTACCTTGCTGTTTTCCCCCTGCTCTTTGAGTCTGTCCCCTTCTCCTTCACTGAGGCATTAAGCTAAACATTTCTGAAATTCTAACCACAGAACTTGAGCTCCAGTTTGATTTTTTTCCCCAAACTTCCCACCCTTTTGTTCTCTTAAAATACTGTGTCTCTGGCTTCACCTTTTATGGTACTCTGACTTCCAAAATCCCTCCTCCCATCTTTCATTGCTGTTGTCTATTGTGTAACCTATTTAAGTACTTTCCCACCCATTGTTTTTCATATATTCATAATACTAAGTGCCCACCCAGCAAATCAGCACTTGAATAAACATACCTTACAACAAATTGTCCCCCTGTTGATTTTCCCAGTGCTCCCATTTGTTTGGCATCCTCACCAAACTCTGAGAGGATCTTGAGTAAATCCTGCTTCATCCTTGGTAGATAAAATATGTTATCGTTTTGCACTTCAGTTAACTGTCTAAAATGATACTGCTTTATTTTTGCTTTATTTGTTGATTTTGCCTTTAAATAATTCTAAACGTTCCTGATACTTGAAACTGCCATGTCAAGGTTGGGGCCAATGCTAGCATTTTTGGGGGCCCCCCAGCAAGGTTCAAGTTGGGGGCCCTACTCAGGAGAATATCAAGTCTGACCACATTGCCATCGCACCCCCTTCCCTGTCAAGCTCATCCAGCACCATTTAACCACTATAGCGTCACTACATTCAGATCATTAAGAATTGATGTGTCAAGATACATAGTAGCATTTAGTACCAGTGTTTCATTACGATAAACCCCTGTACCACAACAAGGTATCTACTCACATTTACACACACTGACTGGCATTTACTACCAATATTACATTACGATAAACCCCTGTACCACAGCAAGGTAACAACTCACAGGTGCTTGTACACACTGTCATTTAGTACCAATATTACATTATGACAAACCCCTGTACCACAGCAAGGTAGCAACTCACAGGTGCACACATTGACTGGCATTTAGTACCAATGTCACATTATGACAAACCCCTGTACGACAGCAAGGTACTGACTCACAGGTACACACTGACTGTCATTTAGTACCAATGTTACATTATGACAAACTCCTGTATCACAGCAAAGTAGTGACTCACAGGTGGACACACTGACTGGCATTTAGTACCAGTGTTACATTATGAAACCCCTGTACCACAGCAAGGTTGCCACTCAGCTGCACACACAACAAATGGCATTTAGTACCAATGTTACATTATGGACAAACCCCTGTACCACAGCAGGGTAGCCACTCACAGGTGCAGACACTGACTGCATACTCAACTGCCCAGATTTTCACAGAATGTCCAGACGTGACTCATGCTTGGTCTGTTCCTCAAAATTTGTAGTTGTCTGGATTTTTTGTGGCAAATCATTGATGACTGAATTCATTAAATGACAGGCATTTCAGTTTACCTTCATATCCTTCAGAACATGCATTGTAACATATTTTAGTCTAGCAACTTTTTCAGTTTATTAGAGCAATATTTAAAATTTGCCCAGATCTTTGAGGCTGTAACCCCATTATCTGTCGCTTTGTGCCATGAGATTGAGAGCTACAACTGGCACTTAGTAGCAATGTTGTTACATTATGACAAGTCTCTGTACCGCATCAAGGTAGCCAGTCCCACAGAGCTACACAAAGACACCCACACTGACTCCAACACAAAGACACCCACACTTACTGGCATTTAGTAGCAATGATGTTGTTACATTACAACAAGCCTCTGTACTGCATCAAGGTAGCCAGTCCCACAGAGGTACACAAAGACACCAACACTGACCCCCATACAAAGACACAAAGACTTCCACACAAATACACAAAGAGACAAAGATTCCCATACAAAGACACAAAGAAACAAAGACAGAAAGACTCCCACACAAAGACACAAAGACACCCACACAGACTCCCTCACATAGGACAGAAGCACACTAAAACAGAAACTCTTGCACACAGAACAGACACCCACACATGATAAAAACTCCACTACAGCAAGACTGAACATTAACACCCACACAGACACAGGACAGAGGCACCCACCCCCACAGTACAGAGACAAGACCAGGACAAATCTACTGCAAGACTGAACATAAACCCACACAAGATTAAGTCAGCTCTACCACAAAACAGAACTGAAACACAACTCCCAAACACAAGACGATGACAGCAATACAGCAAGACTGAAACAAGCAGCATTTGATCAGTTGACATCACTCAAGGCAATTACTGACATGCAGAACAGTCACACTGCAGATGTACACAGCACAGCTATGGGACACAGAAAAGACTACAGACAAACATACAAGGGAAAGCCATGGGGGTTACAGAGTCTGAGGTAGACTCAGACCCAAACAAACCCAAGAGAAAGCCGTGGGGATTACTGAGACTGAGGCAGATGACTCAAACCCAAACAGAGAGCGCAGTGGGGATTACTGAGCCTGAGGCAGACTCAAACCCACACACAAGAGAGTAATGGGGATTACTGAGTGTGACACAGGCAGACTCAAACCCAGAGAGAAAAAGGTGAAGACCAGAGTGTCATTCATCTTCCATGTCAATTTACCTCTTCAGCTTCTGACTGCTGCCACTTGTCTGTTCTTCCTGCGCTTCTGTCCAAGCCCCCCAATGAGTCCTGCCACTCCCAACTGTTCTAGCCTCCTGATGAGTCCTGCCACTCCCCATGAGTCCTGCCACTCCCCTCCTGCTCCCCACGAGACCTGCCGCTCCCAACGAGTCCTGCTGCCCCTAGCTACCTTTGCCTAATATCCTGCTACTTCCATCCTCATGGTCCTACCTGTTGGAGTAAGCAAAAAAAGTGAATACACAGCATACAAGCCACACTAAGGTGCTACCTGAAATTTACTGCCTGACAGCATTATGAAAGATTACTGGAAAGGAAATATGAGCACATACCTAGAGTATTACTGGAATCTACTAATAATGTTGACCAGACCGGTGTCCCAAAACATGAAATGCTTTATTGGATCAACCACAGAATAGTTTCACAACGATAATAACCAAGAATCAACCTGGAATCTTATGAATTTTCTTCCGGACAAAGTCGTCAGTGAGGCTGCCATGTGATACACTTTCTCCCACTTCATGCTCAATTGAGAGCACAGCTAAGCCTGAAAGTCTCTCCTGACTCATTGACAAATGCAGGTATGTCTTTATGAGTTTCAGCTTAGAAAAGCTGCGTTTTGCAGTAACCACTGTAACAGGTGCAGTCAAATAAATGCGCAGTGAAACATAAGTACTTATATATATGTCTTGCAAGTGGTTGTGAATGAGGAAATTGAACACAGTCAGTGGTGATGATTCATTATCAATCATTCAAGAAAGGCTTTTAAGTTTGTGTCCAAGGTTAGAGTCATCAATGTCACAGTGGCCACTTATCCTGTCAGTCAGTTGTTCCTTCAGAGCCTTGCAGTGTTGGAGCAATGTGTCTTCTGCAACATCACTCAAGGCTTTAATATTTGATAAAAATCCAAAGGCCTTATCAAACTCTGAAAGCTGCTCAAACCGGTCAGTAAATGATTGGATCGTTGTTTCCAGCAGCACATTGAAGAACTCTACACGCAGTTTTGCCACTGGATCCTGTACAGTCTCATCTTCTCCTTCTTAGTCAAAGAACCGCTTTACTTTCCTGTGCCTCTTTTTTTGAAATGTGGTGCCAACATCCAGTTCTTCCGCTATCTTGGAGGCTTCACCCTTGACATGTTGAAATCCTGTCTCTCTCTAATTCTTCAGCAGGTCCATAGTCGATGCCAGCATTTTGACACATGTCGAAATAACAGATGGACTCTGCAGAACTTTGCTTGCATGATTTACCTCTGTCACCACATCATACCAAACCACTAAACATACAATGAACTGGTATGATATAAGTTCTGGAAACACAAAAAAAGAATCCAAACTTGTAAAAAATAAAAAATGAAAAATAAAAAATGAAACTCCAGCAGATCACGCCAGTCACTTGAAGGTATATTTTATTCCGTTAGCGCTTTCATGCATACAGTCAATGCACTTCTTCAGACGGCCATTTCAAAAAAACAATTTTACTTATATACCCACACCCAACAATACATTGTTAATTACTTAACCAATTAATCAAACAATTAATGCATTAAAGGACCATAAACCTTAAAATATAATATGTATAAATGCACAACCATTAACTTCTTTGTTAATAATAAATAACATACCATATTTTAAAACCAAACATTCGATCTGCTGGAGTTTCATTTTTTATGATATAAGTTCTGAGCACAGTCCTCTTGCTTGTTGATATGTTGTAGCATCATTTGTATGTACTGCTTGACCTATCTCCTGTAATGCTTCAATGACTCCCTTCAACTGAAATCTTACTGCCTTGACAGAGTCTGTCCTGCATTCCCAGTGAGTCTGAGACAGTGGCTTCTCAGTGACATTTGTGTGCCATTTCAAGATCTGCCATCGGCTTGTTGATGCTGAAGAGAGTACGTAAATGTTCTGCAGACATCCAAAGAATGACACTGCCTGTAGTGATGAATGTGCTGCATCACTAATTATAAGTCTCTGTCTTTCTTCTGAATACTCTACTTCTATTATTGTTTGGTCCACAAAAAAAAAAAAAAATAAAAAAAACAAATAAACTTTTTCTATTTTGTTTTAATTTTTTTATCTATCATTATTGCTGAGTTACCATGTAAACAAGTATTTTGTCTGACAAGTGAACTGTAACTGAAGTTGCAATGTTCTGTTTGTTTTTGTTTTGTTTTTATGTGGAGCTTTTCTCCCCGGGCCTCTACTGAAAATGGACATATATCCAGTTAGACTAGCCCGGTCAAGAAATATAAAATTAAATAAATTAATAACATTTAAATTATGGCAGGCACACGGCACATTAAAAGCCCTTGAATTCATCTGCTTTATCTGTGCCTGCACTCCAGCTTGTTTCCCTTCATTTTGCTGCCATTGTCGTATCGTTGTCCTCGACAGTCGTTAATGTCCAGTTGATGATTTTGAAGAGTCTAAAGAAGAGCTTCTGTAAGTCCTGCAAATCCACAGGCACAAATCCCAGAAAATGTTCCTCAACTGTGGCTGCAGTCTTGAAATATCCACAAATATCCACATACCTAACTACTACAGTCATTTGCTCATGATTGCTGATGTCTGCCATGCAGTCAAGAATCGCGGAAAAGTACCTAGCGTCCTTCACCTTCCCTACAATGGTCCTTAAAATAGCATTTGCAATCAGCTGGATAACTTCATTCTGTATATCCTTCCCAAGATAGTGATCCATTACCTCTTTATTCCGAATATGATGCAAATGTTTAGCCATGACAGAATTAAACTGTGACAAAAGTTGCACTTGGCCTAAGAAATTGCCATTGCTATAGGTGTCCAGGGCATCACTTATAGGTTCATATGCTGGTACTTGGCTATAGGCCCTAGGGCCTATGCAAGTGTATCCATAACAATTCCCTGGATATTTCTTCCCACAGTATTTACTTCTCTGGACCCCTGTCTAGCAGGGTGACTGACATGATCCCCGAGGTGAATTTCCTATCTCCTATCCAATCATCAAGGTTCCTTTTGAAGAGGGCCAATGAGGCGCTCTGCTTGGCATGTATGGGCAGTCTATTCCAGAGTATGGGGAGTCTCTGGGTCAGGAACCTATCCCTCCAGCATGTTTTGTTCATTGTGATGACAAGGTTTAGATCCCTGGAACATGTGACTCGGAGGGATTGGGATTTCTTTAAGTGGAGCATGTCCAACAGCTCAGGGTTTGACATGGCCTTGTATGTTAAGCAGAGATCACCTCTGAGTAGACGATATGCCACGTAGTATAGCTAGAGTTTTTTTAGATGGTCAGCATATGGCATCTGCTTTAGGCCTGTGATTCTTTTAGTGAGGTATTTCTGTGGCCTTTCCAGCTGTTGCAGATGTCTTGTGAGGTACATACCAAATGGGGCATTATACTTTATAATGGGTTTAATGAGGGATGAATACAGTGGGACAATGACCTCCTTTTTTCTGGATGAAAAGCCTTTAGTGATGAGGTGTGCCACATAGAATGATTTCCTGACTGTTGTGGCAATATGGTTATCGAAAGTGAGACCACTGTCCACCTGTGTCCCTAAGTCTCTCACACTTTCGATGTTTAGTGTCCTGCCACCACTTGTACCATGGAATGCCATGGTCCATTCTGCCAAGTATTGGACAACAGCAATAATGCGTTCTAACACACCACACCAGTGAGTTATCTCCTTTTCCACCACTGCTTGTCTCTTATCGTACATAGTCTGCCTACTCTTTAGTCTATTATCCATTTCCTTCCACTTCAGCATGCATGCCATATGCTCCGGTGCTCGGTCATGGCTCTGTAAAGCTTTGGACCTCTCACTGCATGATCTGTAACCACCTGACCTGAGAAGATGGTTAGAATGTTCAAACAATTTGCATGCAAAGCAAAACAGTGCATCCTTTGAGACTGAATATGTCAGCCAAGTGTGTTTTGCTCTTTCTCCATTAGACAGCACATGGAAATAGTTCTCCAATGTAAATATTCTTTTCTGCTCATTGAGTGGGAACTGTGGCAACACCACTTGCACAGGTCCATGCTGAATGGCAGCTACCCTAAACTCATCCCTTATCAAGTCTGGCCAAGTTCCTAGATCCTCAAAAGATATACCTGACACTCCCTGCAAGTCATAGGCCACATCTGTCATTATGGAAGTATAGGCTCCTTCTGTATCGATGTCTGGTGATCCAGGCAACACCTCTACAGTTGAATCTGCATCTGTTGACATGCTTTCACCCATGGTAACAATTGTAGGTCCACAGGAGGTAGCCTGGGGTGTAGCTGCAAGAGAGTGGTCAGTTTCTATCGGAAGGATGCTGGCCTCACAGTGGGCAGATTGTAATGTAGAAACATTGTGTTGTCCTGAAGGAAGACTTTTTCCTGAATCTCCCCTCTCTGATGACCCACAGAAAAGCTTCATAATGAAATCCTGTCTCTTTGCATCCTCATTCCTCTGAATATGTACACTTCATCTCTAACTGGGAACGGAAGTAAAGCAGAATTACTACACATGCAGACAGTCTTTTTGTCATACTGTTACTAAAAAGCACTACACATCAGGTACATGTTATGCAACTTTCTTTGACCTTCCCAGACTGCATAATGACAAATGTTAGCATTCCGAACACATTCTAAGGATGGTATTACACTTTAGAAAGAACTGAAGAGAAACAAGGACCAGTAGGCAAAAACACTGCAGTGTAGCCATATAAGCCAGAAAAATGGATTAGGTTCCAATGTCACATTATTATGACTGCAGGCACAAAAGAATTAGCAACCTAATACTGAACGCTGTTCATAAACAAGCTGTACAGTACGCAGTATTGTATCGTAGGCTGAAGAACTGTTGAGTAACAGTAACCAGTAGTGAAAAACTAACGTGGGCAACAGGTACAATTGAAGTGCATTACAAAAGAAATATTGCATAATGACTTGCATTGGCATCAGTCGCTACTGCATTGCAGGCAGAAAGACTGAAGAATAACTAACCAGTAGGCACAAAAAAGTAATGAGAAAGGCCCCCAGGTTGCAGTTTTATGTTAAATACTTAACACTAGAGATTAACTTGAGCTTTTTCTACACAATTATTCCCCTTTCATCCCCCCAAACATGTGAAGAGGCCCCAAACAACATAAAATATTCATATTACAAGCTCTCTGGAACAGACTAAAGTCTGAAAGACCTAACGATTAGGGGAGGCTCAAGTTTGAAGGGGAACACACCAAACTATGAGGCATGAGAAATGTTACGGTGCAAAAAATTACGACACCTGCCCACTACCTCTCAATCTCTTGGCACACTTGAACAAACCAAAATCATTGGTTGAACAAAGGAGTAAAATCATGAATTTGCTAGAAAACCTCATTTGTGAGGGATGTAGAAGTGGCACAAATATTGGGAGACATTCCCACAACCCCCCTTAGCACAGGATCTGTGTACAAAAGCATAAAGCCAGGGAATGTACCATGCATTACGTGGAGGATATGAAACATGAAGTCCATTTTTGCTAGTAGCGTCAGCCCTCTGCATTGTGCTATGCAATCATTTTGTGAAAGAGAACAGGTCAAAAACCAAAAACATCTGGACACACATTCTTGCAGGCTCCATCAACCTCCTAAACTGTCAACATAATTCAGGTAGCCAAAAATAGCTGCAGAAGAAGCCATAACATCATGATAATTTAAAACATTACTATAAACTTAGATAGCAGAGCAGTGTTTGCAGTAGCATGCATTAATATATTAGTACATTTTGTGGAATTTTTACCCCCCCCCCCCCAACAGCCTCTGCACAATAATTCTGGATAAAGTGAAAACCAAAAACATTGGCGTAGCATTAACAATGTGCATATACAGTATGTGGACCCACATTAAAACAAATTCCAGGCAAATATTGAACACTGCAACATTCTCACAGCCGCTAACTACCCTCCCAACATTAGGCATTTTAAACAATGTACAGGCCCCATCAACCTCCAAATAGCACAATTCAAATGGCCAAATATAATTGCAGAACAAGCTATAACATCAGGGCTAGTTAAACTGTGATATAAACCTAGACAGCAGAACAGTGTTTGCATTAGCATGCATTAAGATATCAGTAGATTCTGCGAAATTCTCCTCCCCCCCCAAAGTCTCGGCACAATTTTGGAGGAAGTGAAAACAAAAAGGCGTAGCATTAACAATGTGCTTATACAGTCCATGACCCCCCCCCCCCCACATAAAGAAATTCCAAGGCATACAGTGGACACTGCAACATTCTCACAGGCCATAACCACACTCCAGACCTTTCAACACAATAAGTACGGACAACAAAAAAAGTTAAATCATTGCATCAGTAGTACATTGTTGGTAAACACAATAGTAGCGTAACAGGGTTTGCATTAGCATACATTCAAACATCTGTAACTTCTGCAACATTCTCACAGCTGCTAACTACCCGCCCAGCATTAGGCATGGTAAACAATGTACAAGTCCTCTCAACCTCCAAAGAGCATAATTCAAACAGCCAATGATAACTGCAGAACAAGGCGTAACATCAGGGATATTTAAACAGTACTATAAACCTAGATAGCAGAACAGTGTTTGCATTAGCATGCATTAAGATATCAGGCCCCATCAACTTCCAAATAGCATAATTCAAACAGCCAAAAATAACTGCAGAACAAGCTGTAACACCAGGGATATTTAAACAGTACTATAAACCTAGATAGCAGAACAGTGTTTGCATTAGCATGCATTAAGATATCAGGCCCCATCAGGGTTGCCAGATGTCCCTATATCATAGGTTCATGGGTTCATAGGTAGGTACTAGGCTATCAGCCCAAGGGCCTACGTAAGCCTAGCCAGCAAGGTTCCATAGCTTACGCCACCCAAGAAAGTTATTTTCCTGTGCCACTGTCCAGCAGAGAAACAGAAGTGATCCCCGGGGTGTATTTCCTATTTCTCATCCACTCATCAAGATTTTTCTTGAAGAGTGCTAATGAAGAACTCTGCTTGACATAGATGGGTAGCTTGTTCCAGAGTATAGAGAAGTCTCTGGGACAGGAATCTATCCCTCCAGCATGTCCTGTTTATTGTGGTGACAAGGTTTAGGTCCCTAGAATGTGTAGCTCGGAGGGATTCGGATTTCTTTAGGTGTAGCATGTCCAACAGCTGTGGGTTATACATAGCTTTATATGTTAGGCAGAGATCACCTCGGAGTAGGCGATATGCTACAGAGTAAAGCTGGAGTTTTTTGAGGCGGTCAGTGTAGGGCATTTGTTTGAGGCCAGTAATCCTCTTTGTGAGGTACTTCTGTGGCCTTTCCAGCTGCTGCAGATGTCTTGTGAGGTACATTCCAAAAGCGGCGTTGTACTCTATAATGGGTCTAATGAGTGACGAGTAGAGGGGAACAATGACCTCTTTTTTCCTGGATGAGAGCCCTTTTATGATGAGGTGTGCCACGTAGAAGGACTTCCTGACTACTGTGGCGATGTGACTATCAAAGGAGAGACTACTGTCCACCTGGGTCCCAAGGTCTCTTATCACGCATTCGATGTTAAGTAGATTGCTGCCTATGTGGTAGTTCATGGGTACAGAGTTTTTACCAAAGGGAATGACACTGCACTTTTTGGCGTTGAGCTTGAGGCCATGGCTCTGACACCATGCATCTGTCTCAGTGAGGCTCTTCTGTAGGATGTCCACATCATTTGGGGACTTGACTATGGCTCCTAGTTTGCAGTCATCTGCGAACTTCGTTAGCCAGAGGCCTTCTGTGTTAGCCTGTACTTCAGAGAAGTAGATACCAAACAGGAGAGGTCCCAGGACAGAACCCTGTGATACTCCACTTGTCACTGCTTTGAGGTCATGTTTGGAGTCTGCAACTTTCACAGTGTGGGTTCTGTCAGTGAGTCAGTTAGCAACCCATTTTGTGATGTAGGGATTTATACTTAGTTTAGTGAGTTTAGCTATAATTCCCGAGTGGGGGATGGTGTTGAAAGCCTTGGTGAGGTCAAGATAGGTTGTGTGAACCACCTTACCCTCATCCACAGCTTTGGTGACTGCCCAAAAAAGTCAATTAGGTTCAGGAGGCATGATCTGCCTTTTACAAACCTGAACTGGGTGGGATCCAGAGTTTGGAGGTTACCAATGTCTATGTTTATGAGTTCCATGATGATACGTTCCATGGCTTGCAGACCAGGCTCGTCAGGCTAATAGGTCGGTAGTTCCTGGGATCAGTGGAGGCTCCCCCTTTGTGGAGTGGGATAACTGTTGCTGTGTGCCATTCAGTGGGCACAAAGCCTGATGCGAGGCTATTATTGAACATGGTGCTTAAGTGGTTAGCCAGTTCGTTCTGAAGTCCATGTAAAATGTAGCCTGGGATGTTGTCCGGTCCCATGGATGCTGTGTTTTTGGCTTTAGAGAGTGCAGCTTTTACCTGCATAGTTGTGATTACAGGGACTCTGCATTCTTCCTGTATAGATACGGGCCCTTTAGGGGGTGAGAGGGGGGTAAAGTTAGCACTGAACCTATCTGCCAGGATGTTGGCAATATCAGTTGGTTCTGTAATTTTTGTGCCTTTGTGCTGTAACTCAGAGCAGATCTGGGTGTTGCCATCTAGATTCTTGATATAGCTATAGAATGCTTTGTGGTTGTCCGTGGAATTAGTGGCAATTTTGTTTTTGTAGGTTGCTTTGAATGATCTTATACGGGAACTCAGCTTCTTAGCTCCTCCACTCATGGGATTTTACTCTCTTTTGCAACAGTTTCTTCCTTCTGTTGTACAGCTTGTTTATGGCAGGGGACCACCAGATTGGCTTCCTTTTTTTGGAGAATAGTGTCTTGGTTCTGTTTGGTATAGCACAATCCATTCACTCGTGTAAATGCTTATAGAGTGCATTTGTGTAGGATTCAGCAGTTGTAACTGTATTGTCCATCTGCATGGGTGTCTTGAAGTTCACCATTTCTGTCTTAAGAAGCATGAAGTTGGCTTTGGAGAAATGTTTTACTGTGGTTTCCTTAATGGGGGTGGGGGCGGGATGTGGATATCAAGGGTGATAAGCTTATGGTCGGATCAGACCAACGAGGAGTGTTTGGTATAGCACGATCCATTCACTCGTGTAAATGCTTATAGAGTGCATTTGTGTAGGATTCAGCAGTTGTAACTGTATTGTCCATCTGCATGGGTGTCTTGAAGTTCACCATTTCTGTCTTAAGAAGCATGAAGTTGGCTTTGGAGAAATGTTTTACTGTGGTTATCTTAATGGGGGTGGGGGCGGGATGTGGATATCAAGGGTGATAAGCTTATGGTCGGATCAGACCAACGAGGAGTTGACTTCAGATGTGGTAACTACTAGGTCTAGGATATTGTTGCCCCTGGTGGGGGTGTGGATAAGTTGATCTAGGGCATTGGAGTTTATGAATTCCAGAAAGTGTTGAGCTAAGGAGTTGGTACACGAGTAGTTTTCCCAGTTAAAGGTGGGGTAGTTGAAGTTGCCCATTATTAGGGTGTTTGGTTGAACCCTAATATTTTCAGTACATCAAGAAAAGAGGAGTGGGAATCCTGGGGCATGGTGGGGGATCTACAGCAAGGTACAATTTGGATTGCAGTTTTGCCCAGAGTTAGTTGCACTTGGATAACCTCGGCTGCATTATGCTGAGCAACTAGCCTGGAGGTGTGGATATCCTTAATGAATATGGACACACCTCCGCCTTTGGTGTTTCGGTCCAGGTTACATGGCCGAAAAGTGTGGTATGAGTTATAGCCTGGTAGTGCAGGGGTGCTCTCTGGAGCCTTGAACCAGGTCTCAGTCACTGCACAGATATCAATATTCTCCATTTTAAGGAGTGCCTCGAGTGAGTGCATTTTGAGATTTAGACTTCTAGCATTGAGTAGCATTACCCTCAGTTTTTGCTTGCCTGTTCCTGTTATGGTGGTTAATTTGTTATTTGAACCCTGCCTAAAAAAGGCACAATAGGGGCAGCAAGAGCCTTAGCCAGTATCCAGAATCCCAGGGGCGGCAGGTGCAGGCCGTCTGTGGCAAAGCATCGTGGTCTGTCGACCATGTCTTCCCAAGCAGACAGACACCGGATCCCCTTAGAATGACACCAGAAGCTTAGCCAATTTTTGAAGTCAATCATTTTGTCCTTGCCTGCAGTATCTGCAGTATCATTCTGGGCGATGGCAGAATGCCGCTCAGGGCTAGGACATACCTGCCTGGGCTACAAGATTGGAGAGCTCTTCCATGTCTCTTTTCATGTAGTCCAGGGAGGTACGTCTCAGGTCATTCACACCAACATGGACAATGATAGAGTCATATTTGTACTTGTTGCAGAGTGACCTGAGTGCGTGGGTTATGTGGCGGATTCTGGCACCCGACAGGCAGCTAACAGTAACCTTCTCCTTGTCTAGCCTGGTGAGTGGGACATCAATGTGCCTGACTATAGTCACCTATGACTAGTGTGTTGGGTATGTTGTTTTGCCTTATTGGCTGTGGTTGAGTGGCACACTGAGTCTGTGGGCTATGTGTCATTTGGGTTGTGTTGGGGGATGGAGGCTGCTTGCGTTTCTGCTTTGAAGGTCTCTGTTGCTTAGACAGATTATTATTGTGAGCCTCCGCAAATTTTTTTGTGTTACTATGTGTGGATTTTGTTGGTGTAGATTTAGTGAGACTATGTTATGAGTGTGGTGTGGTGCAAATGTTTACCTTCCCCTCATGACTGTCAAGTTCAGTTTTGGTTGGAGAGAGCTTTACCTCCAGTTTGGCTAGATAAGTGCATCTCTCACAGGTAGTAGTGTTGGGTGGTAGGAGGAGAGGGTTGTCTGTGTACGAGGCAATTTCTACATTGCCTCAAGATGCCCAGATTCATCAGATAGACAGGAGAGAACACTGGGAGCTGACCCTTGGACATGCCTGAATAAAAAACTATTTTCCTCTAGATAAGTGAGGAAAGTGAGTACAAGAGCTGTTTTTCTCTAAGCAACTGAGAAAAGTAAGTACAAAAACTGAGTGCTATAATAATTAGTAGCTTATTTAGTGCTTACAAGTTATGAACAAGTGCTGAGCATGAATAAGCAAATTAAAGTGCTAAAACTAAGAATCTGTATCTGCACTAGACGAGTTACAGGACAGAAACAAGTGCAAATGCAGGCTTTCAAATGAGAAAGTTGAGAGAGATGGAAGATTGCCCAAATGGCCAATAACTACAATTTCTGGGCCAGAACGACTCCTTATGTGGTAGACAGGTTACCTAGTGCCTACCACTCCCACTGATAAGCTAGAAGGCTTCCCTCCAACACAGAAAGGTTTGGGGGGGGGGGCTCAGAAGCTTACATACAGTCCCGGATACAGCAAATCTGTATCTGAAACACTAGTTACAGGAAAGGTAGGAAACAGGCTTACAGTTTTGTTTTTTTTTTTTTTACAGAAAAGTAGTAAAAACAATTCACATGCAGTGCAAGCTAGCTGAGACAACAGTTTCAACAGAGATCTAAGCAACAATTAACAAACTCTATAACCAAAAAAATATATACTCAGCTCTGTATATTTGCAGATAATCTGTAAGGCAGTCTCTCAGAGCACAGGTTCCATCAATTTGAATGCAGCTGTTACTATACCAACTGAAGACACGGCAGATAATGGGGGGGGGGGGGTAGTTTCAACAGAGATCTAAGCAACAACTAACAGTACAAACGTTAAAACCAAAAAAATATTCTTGGCTATGTATATTTGCCGATCAGTCTCTGAGAACAGTAAGACAACAGTTTCAACAGAAATCTAAGCAACAATTAACAAACTCTATAACCAAAAAATCCTGGGATCAGCAGCCCGATCCCCAGTCCCGCACTGCCAGTTACACTCCCAGCAAAACAGCCTCCACTGTGTTTTTTTTTTTGATTGGCCCGTTTACCGGTATACAAGCCAATCAAAAAAAATCACAAAACGGAGCTACTTCTGTTCAATGCGGAACTGTTTGATGTTCCGCATTGAACAAAAGAGGGTCTGCTGTGTAAGTTTTTGATTGGCTCTTATACTGGTATAGGAGCCAATAAAAAAACTTGCAAAACAGAGCTACTTCTGTTGTTTAAAACAGTACTATAAACCTAGATTGCAGAACAGTGTTCAAAAAACTTGTAAAAAGCTCAAAACCTACTGCAACTTCAGCTAACAATTTACCAGCAGAATTTAAAAAAAAAAGTAGCTGAAGCCAGTTCTTATGATGAATACTTAAAAGATCCATTACTGAGCAGTACGTCCCAACCATCTGGAAAATGTCATACATTTTACCCTTGTGCAAAAGTGGAAACTTGACAGAACTTACAAATTATATGCTCAGAGCAATTCTTTCCCCACTAGCCGAACTCCTAGAGGACTGCATTCATTCTCAACCAATAATTTAGTTGCCAAATCCCAACACGGCTTCAGACCTCATGCTGTAACTGCCCTCTTCAGTTATACCAACACCATCAGTTTAGAAATGAAGGCAAAATAGGATCATCTGTCTTTCTCGATTTGTTAAAGTCCTTTGACACAGTCTCTCAACAAACTACTAACTACTCTCGTCAACCTTAATCGCATTCCCCTGTCATAAACAGCCATAAAATGTCTCAGGGATCTACCCCCCTTTACTCCCAGTCACATTAGGAGTTGCACAAGGCTCCATCCTTGGTCCACTGCAGTTTAGTGGATTTATTATCAACCTCAATACCTCCACATCCCTAGCACCCACAATCCATTATGCTGACGATACACTTGTGTCACATATACCATGCAACAGGTCATGTCCCAACCCAGGCGGAAATAAGCTAATCTTCACCACTTACCCCATACACCTAAGACTATTCACTTAGACAGCACCTCACAAGACTGCCCACCTATCCCTGCTGTAGCCAACTGCAATATCCTTCACTGTCCCATTATTTATCTCCCCTCCTTTTTGCCACCCCTTTCTCATTCTCTCTACCTTTTACATATACAGCATAGATACTTCCAAAAAAATAAATAAATAACAAGCCAACTGTACCTTTTGCTCCTAATAGCTAACTCACACACTCTGCTAACCAACAGGCAATCAAAATTAAATGTATATTACATTGCACATTCTCTTATATTGTCCCTTGCACAAACAGTTAAACTGAACTTATTTTTCATATGTCTAGCACTTGTGTACTAAGATTAGCTTTTCTCCCTGGGTCTCCACTGAAAATGGTTTCTATCCCAGTCAGACTATCCAGTACACAAATATAAAATAAGTAAAGTAAAACTGGTACAACCACAGCCCCTTCATCCACAAATCCTCTTAGCACAACACATCACTAGACAAAAGTAAAATAAAACTGGTACAACCACAGCCCCTCACCCCCATCCTCTTAGCACAAGAACTCTATACAAAAGCAAATTAAAACTGGTAAAACCAGTCCTCACCTCCCCAAGCCTCATAGCACAAGAACACCACACAAGTGAAATAAAAATGGTAAAACCACAGCCTCTCACCCCCCCCCCATCCTCCTACCTCCAGAGCACTACACAAACATAAAATAAAACTGGTACAACCACAACCCTCCATCACATCCTCTTAGCACAAAAATTCTACACAAAACGAAAATAAAACTGGTACAACCACAGTCCTCACCTCCCCAAACCTCTTAGCACAAGAAATATGCTCAAAAAGCCCTCACCCCCGCAAACCTCTTAGCACAAGAAATATGCACAAAAAAAAATACAATCACCCCCCCCCACAAAAAATAAAGTTTAAACTAAACCCAAAAACTTACCTTTTATGCTTTCTACAAAAGGCTGCTTCCAATAATTTGCTCCCGCTTCACAACTGAAGGCTCACCTGCTCTGTTTGCTTTCCTCAGACCACTACAGTCCTTTTGAAATTGCCCTTAAAAGGACAGTTTTTCAGACCTTTTAAGAAATTGCCCTTAGATGGACAGGTGAAAGGGGTATTCTCCAATGACCATGACCACTCCAAAGGCTTGAATCCACCACTGATCCATTCTCCAAACCCGGCTCGATCTCCACACTCTGCTGCTAAGGAACACTTCTCTGTTTAAAAACAAGAGAAGTGATCCTTATTACCCACATGTGCCTTTTTAAAGGCAGTTTGTACATGAAGTGCTTTGCAAGGACCAATCAGGTCCTTGCTTCATCACTTCCTACTTTAAAAAAAAAAAAAGAAGAACTTAGTTCCCATGCTGCTGCAGCCAATCCGATCCCTTGTTTCACTGAGCGGACCTAATTGAGTGCAACTTGCCAGCGAATCAAAAAAAAAAAGGAAACACAGTTCTGATTTTCACGGAGATGTCAGGGCACTGTGGGGGTGTCCACGAGGAGCTGAGCTGGGGAACAGTAATGGTCAGAGCAACCCACAGCTGCTGGATGGGGGCCTTCATTCATGGGGAGATAATCAGAGGCTCCCCGTGGCCGCGGGTTTTGCGGGTGCCTAACACTGACTATGGTCAAGGTACTTTAAGTTTGTTGTAGCATTACAATTGCATCACTCAATCTTTCTTGGTGTTATTACATCAAGAGGTTAGTTAGCAGTGTCCATTACAGACACAAACACCCAGAAAGTACATTTTATCTATAAAACTTCCTTTAGAACAGAAACCTTTAACTTAGTGTGGCTAAAACAGAGCCATTATACAGAGACAAGCTTAAAATGTCTAGTTTGCACACTAAACAGCACGACTGTAAAATCTTAGCATAATCTAACCTAGTGTAGTACCAAACCATAGGGACCACCTAAGCAGACCTCTGTATAGCTCATTCCATGTCCTAGGCTACGCAAATACTGGCCAGGACAACATGGATATGCAATTTCCAAATGTCTCCATAACCATCTTAGCAGATATGGGCATTGTGAGAAAACGTAGCAATTCACTCATGTTGACAGGCAACCAGTTAATCCTAAAAAAAAAAATAAATTAAAAAAAAAAAATGCTGTATGCGAGAGATGGACATACACAATTTCACCAGAGGCAAAAATCCCGCATACAAAGTTATCAAGAACACACACACTACATCCACCACACACATTGTCCACCAGACACACATAGACCAACCTAAGCTAAGGCAAAAAAAAAAATCAATCTTCCCAAATCTCAGGACTTCCTAAGCCTATAACAATAACAACCTATACTCAGCAATATTTAAAGCACTCACCAAAAGCAACACCAAACACCACACATAACTCCTACACCCAGTGGAATCCTAAGACCTTAATTGAGAGTTAGTCAAAATTCAGTACCTTTCCCAACAAATGCCCCAGTCACCAGGCTGAACAAGGAAAATATAACTGTTTGCTTATCTGGAGCCACAATCTGCCAAACACACACACGCGCACACACACACACACACACACACACACACACACACACACACACACACACACACACACACACACACACACACAAATCACTACACCACAGGGACCAGTATGATTCTATCATACTCCATGTGGGCATCAGTGACTTGAAATGTACTTCCCTGGACTATATGAAGACAGACATTGATGATCTCTCTTAATATGTGTCTCGGGCAATTATGCACCTTGCACTGAGCAGCATTCTACCTCCATCAAGGATGATGCCACAGTATGAACAAAAGATGATTGACTTTAACAGTTGGCTTAATTTCTAGTGTCTTTTCAGGGGGGAATTCAATATTTGTCAGCATGGGGGGACATGTTTAACAGACCACATTGTTTTGCAAAGAATGGTCTGCACCTGTCTCCCCTAGGCTTCCAAATATCAACTAAAACTCTATCCACCTGCTTACAACCTATTTTTAGGCAATGCCAAATACTTACCAACATGACGAATAATACCCAAAGAAACCTAAAGGTGTCCCTGCTCAAAGCCTAAACAAGAAACTCCACACCCTATAAGTTCTTCTCTCTCTAGAAAATGTAGACACCTGTGTCATTACTGAGACATAAAGTCCACAGAAAGTGCTCCAGCAGTGCAAGGCCTTCCACTCATTTCAACCATCAGCTGCACAGACAGAGACAAAAGATGGAGAAGTCTTAATCTATATTAGCAACAAGCATAAATAAACGTTGGTTAAATGGGACAATTGCCTGGAAGTTATCCATTTTCAAATCATCATAGACAATGTTCCATACCATATCCTAGCAAGCTATAGGTCATCCTTAATGACCCTAGAATCCCACAGCTCATACCTAGACCTACTGGAGTCACTCACCATTAAACCAAATGCCTTATTCATGGGAGACTTTAAGTATGTGTGTATAAACTGGGAAGCATAGATTGCCTCGTACTCACAGGCATAATGATTCCTGGACTTTATTAACAAATACCCTTGACCAGATAGTGCGCACACCCACCAGAGGTTCAAACATACTCGACCTGGTACTCGCCAATATGGGAAAGTGGTTCCCCTCCCCCCATGTCATGTCCTCACTGGCAAGGTCGGATCACAGAGCTGTCTACACTGAAATAAAAATCAACCCAGTAAAACTAGGAAACCATGTAACAGACGGGAACTATTCCAAAGCAAATTACACCCTATTAAGTGAGAGTTTGTCAAAATTCAGTGCATCTCCCAACCTCGAGTTCACAACAACCTATGCGGAATTGTTTACTGAGACCATGTACGACCATGTAAATAGCTGTACAGAGGCTTCTGTATCTAATTGAAGTAAGTCCAAAACAACTCTAAAAGCAAACCACACAGGTGTGGTATACTAACCTCAGTAGGGTATTTAACAAAAGGGAAAAAAGTCATGGCTAAAATCAGGAAGAGCAACTCCCACAATGATAGGAGCTCTTTAAGTAAACTAAACAGGAATCTAAGATGACTAATTAAGTCCAACAAGGCCAATTAAAAGGTCAGGATAGCCTCACAGGCTAAAGACCACCATGAGGCTTTAGAGGCTATGTCTGAAACCTCAAAGACAGCACACATTAGTGTGTTGAAGTGGTGGTCAGTTGTGTCACCTTTACTGAGTAGAGCAACATAACAAATTTGCTGGCAGACAAATTCAGCTCAAACTTCACCCCCACTCTCTCCCTGCCTCCCTCCATGAAATACCTACTAGCATAACCTCCCTGGCTATTAATAAGGAGCAGGTCCTGGCAGCACTCCCTAAGAACAAAAAACAACAGTAGGCCACAATAATATCCTGGGATGCATCCTAAATAGCTGGAAACATAACCTATCAGGACCACTTGAGTCACTTTTCATTGATAGTCTCAAACAGGCTTTGTATGACAAAAATGGAGGACTGCAATGGTTATCCCACTTCATAAGGGTGGGCAATCAATCAATCCCAGAAACTACAAACTTATTGGTCTGACTAGTCAAATATGCAGCCGTAGAATGAACTGTCATGAAAATGATCAATAAAGACATAGGCAACCTTCAGATATTGGAACCAACCTATTTTGACTTTGTCAAGGGAAGATTATGCCTACTAAATCTGGTAGACTTCTTTGAGAAAGTCATCAATGCAATAGATAAGAAGGAAATGGTGCATACCACCTCCTGGACCTAGCTAAGGTGTTTGGATACAATACCCACTCTGGTATAGTTGAAAAACTCACCAAACTGGGCATAAACCCCTATATAACTTGTTGGATTGCTGGCTGACTCACAGACCAGAAGTCAGGATTGGTGATACCACCTCCACTAAGAAACCAGTGGGGTACCTCATGGCTCCATGCTGGAACCACTCCTATTTGGCATCTACTTTTCATGGGTAAAGGCTAATGTCAAGGGCTTTTGGCTGACCAAGTTTGCAGAAGACTGCAAAGTAGGAGGTATCATTGATTCCCCCCATGACACAAACATCTTACAAGAGAGTCCAACACAACAAATGACTGGTGCCAAAGCCACAGACTAGAACTCAGTGGCAACAAATGCATTATAGTGCCTTTTGAGAAAACTGCCTCCCAGGCTAACTACTCCATTGGTAAGACTGATCTAAGAGATGGACCTAGCAGTCAGGGATCTGGGACATATATAGACAGTAATCTGGCCTTTGACCTACATTTAGCCAAGGTAGTATAAAGATAATTCTATATCGCCCAACTCATAATTAAGGGCATGACATACAGGTCCAAGGGAGTCATAGTACCACTTTATTTGGCCCTTATCAGACCCATTACTGAATATAATGCTCCCTTTGGCATGTACCTGACCAAACATTTGCAACAGCTGGAAAGATCACAAAGGTTCCTTACCAAGAGAATCCAGGGTATAAACACATTGTCCTACACGGACCACCTTAAAGCCCTATCTGTATATCTGACAAAAACAAAAAAACCACCAACACTGAGCAAGAAAGCCATGCCTTTAAGTCTGCATAAATAAACTTCCACAGTTTGTTGTGTCTTTCAGCTCAGCTCACTCACTTAGATAGTCTGACAAATGCCATTAATATGAATGAAGTGCTGCCATCCCTGCTCTTTCATAATAGGCTACACAATTAATCAAGAGATCCTGGGCTCCAATCATGTCATGTGATTACAAGCTAATGCAATGATATGTTTTCAGGAGGCACACCCAAAAAATAAATAAATAAACCACTCAAAGGCACCAGCAGAACTGAAATTACGTGCAACTGAAGCAGATTAAGAGCCCTTGAAAAGACATAATGTGAGTGTAAAATCGTCACGGACATGGACCAAAAATGATACAGTTGAGATTCTGAAGAGTGTTGAATATGCTGAAAAATTAAAAAAAAGAATTACTGAGCTTATTTTGTTGCAGGAAATATAATATTTGAATCAGTCCTTCTTGGGTAGTTACTAGTCCAGGAGAGCACTCTAGTTTCCCCAGGGCAAAGTTAAGTGACTTACTCAGAGTCACAGCAGAGGCAAGTGGAGCTTGATGCAATCAAACCCTAAAGTACAGAAAGCAGCTCTTTAATAGCTTGTAACCTTACTCCTCTGCACTAACTGCTAGCTTAACTTTCTGAACTTGATTCAACATAATTTCTCGTCTGGAAACTGTTGTACTTGTATGCATGAGTGGATAACTCAGTCAGCATTAAAACCTTTCCTAAAGTATGCTACTTGTAGTTGATGCCCGTGATATATATGCAAATGACACCTTAAGGACATCAAGTGTTTCAGCTACATGGCTTCTGAATATCCATTGCCTTTTTTTTTTTTTTTTTTTTTTACTTTTTAAGTCTATATATTACATTCTGGCCAATAAAGCTAAATCCCACTAGCTGTGGATATACGTGTTCTGCCCATTTTATTGACCTCATCAGCACAACATAAGTGAATAGTTTGGCTGTACTTCAGAAACATGGGGTCTTTAAAACCAGCTGATGCCCAACTAACATCCAAACCAAAGGGTAAATAGGACACACAAACTATTCAGTAAAAACTACAAAAAAATTGTTTTCACTATACGGTACCTTATCCTCCTGTAGTAGGGGCCAATGGGATGGTCGACTCATTTTTATCTGTCATTGGTATCCACTGTCTGTGTTCACAGATGGCCTGGGGCAGTGCAACTATCGTTCTCAATAACGTTTCTATGCACTCTCTTACTTTCTTTCTTTTGGCACTATATCAAAATGTGTAGATGAGAACATAGAGTGGATATATCATATATGCAGCAGTTGGTGTACTTGCACACATTGAAGCAGCATCTATGCTGCAATTGTGTGTATACTTAGCATAATACAGTATCACAAGTCAGGTACTAATGATGCTGTTGTAGGGCAGTATGAGAATGGACCATGCAGTGGCATCACCCTGTCAGCAGGCTGTGCAAACATTTACTCATAAAAGTATGGACATCATATACTCAGCATACACCTGCCCAGTATCATTTAACCTGTGTGAAAGTCCCACCTCATATTGTCCACTATTTTACATATATGACATAAGTACACTGACAGTATGCAGTGCAACAGAAGTCTCGGTGATTGTGCTGCATAACAGAGGTCTTACTGCAATTCTCACAGCCTCACAGCACTACATAGGTGGATCACTGCTGCCTGCACCTTAAACCCCATCTGAGGTGTCCATCACTTTAGCACACCCTGTGCACTTTATGCATCTATCTGTATATGGCTTACAGAGCCACTCAAAAAAACCCCCACACTTTTAGGCAGCAAATCCCCACACGTGTATATGGCCTGCATTCCCTGACCCTGTCATAAGTTATATCAATCTTTAATCTGTGGTAATATACTACAGAACTCAATCAGAAATCTTCCTCTGCCCCCCCACACTTCTTTCCATATGTCAGTGTCCTGTGTAGAATTAGTACTCTCTGGAATATGTCTACTCGTCAGCAAATTTCTGTAGCACAATGAAAACTGTAACAACTATGGCTCTTTTTATCACATAGTTTTGAAGCCCATTATATGGCAGTTATGCTAATAAATCAGTTAAGGGTAAATATCCACACTATGTGTCATATCAAGGCTAAGTAGCTTGTACCTGATCTTGAATGCACGTAGTGAGAAGCACAGTGAGTGTATATAGGCAACTCACTGACCCTTGAGGGGCATTGAGTGTGTTAGTCTCATGGCTCTGAAACAGTGCAGGCATGGGCAGGGATGTGGATTGTACAGAGCACATATATTTAAGCCAGTGTGTCTTTCTCACCAAACACCATCCTACATGTCATTAATCTTTGTGTGACTATATAGTGACATCTGACACTGTAGTGCTGCCTATGATACCTGCAGTGTGTGCCAAAATGAATCTGCTACAGTTTTCCTCAAGATTGCAAAATGTGAAGTGGCCAAGGCTTCTGAGGGTTCTAATTGTGACCAGGCTGAAATGAAAATGTTTTTGTACTTCTTGCTTAGTGACCACCAGGAAACTTGCTGGGGAACTCTTATGAGGGTCCTCCTACAAGGTGATATCGCAAGCATCACTTGCACTGGTGAGCAGTGGAGATATAGGTGTACCAACATGAAGAGGTGCCACATTTACCTTAGCCAGTGAGAACAAGAAGCTATGGAAAGTGCACCAGAGTTTAATAGCAAGTGGTCATGACAGCTGGTTACTTGTGATTGCTTAAGCATAACTCTTCAGACATATACTAGACATGTGAGTCATGGTTGATTTTCCTTTTCTTTTAAGTTGTTCATCTCTTGGTGAGATTGGAGAGAAGACATGTTCTAAAACCCATCCTATCTCTGCTGAGTGAATGGGGTTGTCATGGTAATGATGAATAATGGCCTGATAGTGCATGTACTACAGGCATGCCAGGAGCCCATATCTATGTCATTCCTAAGTATTTGTCTCCCAACAGTACCATGTCCGTAGGAATTCCCCTGCCATTTATACACTGTACACTGGTTTCCTGTGTAAAATAATTCTTCCTCTGTCCTTTCAAACCCCCCTGCTGTGTCAGTGATATCTGGCATACCACGAGCATATATTAGACAGGCTGCCATTTGCTACTTACTAGTAGCTGTCCTTTTCCATGTTACATTACTGACATACAGTGTTTGTTTCCCATGTTTATGACTTTTTTGTCTTCTGTTTCTGTGTCCCATGGTGTGGTCACCATGGCTACATGAAGGGTAATGTCTGGTAGGGCAAGTCTGTCACCTGCTTGTAACTCCCTTGTGCACAATGTGTGGCACATTGTTTTTTTCTGGCCTGCTTCTGTAGTCCCAAAAGTCACCCTGAATGTATGCACTGTTCACAAGGGGTCTGTGTTCAGCCATCGCATGGAACTTCCATCGAACAGGTGAACATCAAACCCTATCCATCAAATGTTCATTCAGCGATTGTTCACTTCATCGATGGGGAAAGTAATTAGTTGGCCACCGCTTTCCTGCGTGCCCCACCACAGTATTTCAAAGAATTCATCCCCCACACCCCCATAACTGTACATACCAACTCTAAGACCACACTACAATGGGGAAAAGGGCAGACGGGGAGCACAATTAACAACAGTATATTCCCCCAGGAGCAGTTATCCCACATAGTGTTGAAGAGAAGACATTATTTTTTTTTGTCTTTCTGTCTCTCCCCCTCTCTCTCTAGTTCCAGCTGACCTGCCATTGCTGCTCAGTCAATAGCTGCCTCCTGGTGTGACTCCCAATGTAGATCAACCAGTGGGAGGGAGTCTGGTGGGTTCCCTGTTGGTCCCTAGTGTTCTATTGTCAGTGGGGAAGGGGTGGATGCTCCGCTTCAGGGAACACCACTGGTAGATCCAAGTATGTCACCTTTCAGGATATGAAGAAACTGGAGCCAGCTTTGATGGACCAGCAGCTGGACACCTGCACTGCCTGTCTGGAGCATGTCTTCATGCGACTGGCAGTTCTTAAACTACTGCATGGCCCTGACCACTGGACCACCCATGGGGCAAAATTTCAGCCAACTATGAGGGTGGTCATGTAGGGGACTAACATCTGGCTGTGCGCATTACTGGGAAGCATGGCAGTCAGCTGTTACCCCAGTAAATCCCCATTTATGGTGCTCCCTTTCTTTGTGTTTTACTTCCTTACCCAGTTTGTATTCTTTACCTGTACCAGTTGTCCTCCCTATATGTCTGTATCCCTCCTCTATGTTTCCTCACATTTGTGTCTAAACCTTCCCTGTTGGTCTTTGTCTGTATTTGTTTGTCTGCCCCTGCTAGCCTTCCTATATCATCTTTCCTGCCCACACCTTTCCTTACTACATTTCTTCTCTATTTTTCGAAGAAAAAAAAAAAAAGGGCAGCCATCCCACAGAAAAAAGTAGTCATGCTTATTAGCCCCCATGCATTGTTCCCTTTCTCTTTTCCTTGTATGTTCCTCTGCTTGCTCATCCTCTTTCTGACTCTGCCATACCACCCATTGCCTTCCAACATATGGCACTAAATTAATAAGAATGTTGCTGCTGTTGGGGCTTATGGCTGTACTCGTAGTGTGTTGATGTTCGTGTGAGTGCCAATTGTTGTGTACAGGGCTAATTGGATCACTTGACCTACATCTTGCAGTGCTGCTCATTACATGGCCTGTGGGACCTTTGCCAGTGAAGTGTTTCATTAGATTATCTTCATCATGCAATGTTACTCCTAATACATTGTTAGCCAGCTCCCAGCTACACTGTGCTACTTTGACTGCACTATTTTTTTCTCTACATGGCTATGTAAATTATTATTTTTTAATTCCTTGGCATTATAATGGCACTGTTGCATAGTTCAATATCTGTATAACTCGTTATGTCTGTAAACATCACAACATGCATATACTTTCAAAAATGCATTTCTTAAAATAGTTTGTTAAACAGTTCGGCAATATTTTTAGCACATTTACGCCTATAGTGCCTTTTTGTATACTTCTAGTTCATACCCATAGCTCCTTATGGAGCTAAGAACTATTCTGGGTCTGAATTGTTTAACTAAATGACTTACCAGCTAATAATATAGCAATAACCCATGCCTGTGTGTGGGTAATGCTGGATTTACCCACAGTTGGTGTGGTTTGGTCACGAGGGCGAAGCCCGAGTGGCCAAACAAAGACAACCGTGGGTAAATCCAGTATTACCCACACCCAGAAGTGGGTTATTGCTATTATACAATGACATTATTTAAGAAAACAATAATTACTTTTCTTAAATAATGGCATTGTATAATGCCTCCTTGCTGCCCTTCCGCAGCTGTCTGGTATTCTGCGGCAGTTCTGATGTACTGTGCATGTGTATGCTTACGCAGTACATCAGAGCTGTGGGCAAAAGCAATGGAGAAAGCAAGATCTCCGTTGCTTTTTAAAAACTGTCTCGCTATGTTAAACCCATTTAACATAGCGAGACAGTTTTGAAAAAAGCAACGGAGAAAGCAAGATCTCTGTTGCTTTTTACAAAGTGTCTTGCTATGTTAAAGGAGTTTAACATAGCGAGACAGCTTTAAAAAAAGCAACGGAGAATCTCCGTTGCTTTTTTTAAAGCTGTCTTCGCTATGTTAAACCCATTTAACATAGCGAGACACCTTTAAAAAAAGCAACGGAGTTAGGAAGATCTCCGTTACTTTTTTTACAGCTGTCTCACTATGTTAAATTCTTTTAACATAGCCAGACAGTGTGTAAAAAGCAATGGAGATCTTGCTTTCTCCGTTGCTGTAAAAAAAGAGTTATACTAATGGAAAAAGTCCGGGCGACTGGACCTTTTTGCATTACTATAACTCTGATTTACAACATGCACGCTGACCAATCAGCATGCATGTTTTGGAATATTAATGGGGGGTCCTTGTATTAGACAGTGCAGGAAGTTATTAATCGAATGACATGAAGATTGCTAATCTAGTTTGTCCTGCAGTAGAGAAATAATCCCTCTCACTTATTATTCATATTTATGTTCATATTTTCCTAACTGAAAGCCTTACATATTATTGAGGAGAGTGGTGTGATATGCCATGGTGGGAAAGGGGAAAATTCATTGTCAGTGTTCATTTATATTACGCAGCTGAGATATTGCTAGTTGTTTGTTAGTAATTATGAAAATAAATAATATTTCTCTATGTACTTAATACTTCAAAAAAGTGACTTACAAACTGTTGCATGACATTAGGTGAAACCTTAGATGTTATTGAAGAAAACTGGCTTTTTTATTTGCACTGCAAGTCACTCATTTTGAGAGATGTTCAGTGTTATGTATTTTGTTAATTATACAGTTATGTATATGTTTTCATATCTTTGTAAATATCTCAGTAAACATGCATTCTTAAAGGAATTTCTTGACGTATAAGCTTATTCTTGACTAACAAAAATATTCTAACAATATATACCTAGGCTGTACAGTTTCCAAGATATGATAATTTGAGAAAGTTTAACAAAAAATATAATTTGGTGTTTGTGTGCATTATAATGTGTTACAGTACATATGGAAATATTATGAATGCACTGACTATCACTGTAAAGAATCTTCTGTGACTACGTGTGATGTGAGGTGATGGTGGGCTTTATCTGTCAGTGGCAGTCCATCAGGTCCTGAAAAGGATCTCCAACATGAGCTCACATGCCTGGCAGAAGGCCCATGCTATTGCATAGGAGAGGAAGGCCATGGATAGGGATCCTCCATCATGGACCACCCTGACTGCCATGCAGGAGTTTCCCTGTTTGAAGAGAATGAATGGACATTGATACCTGGAGAGTCCTGGATGTCAGAGTCATACTGGATGCACATTCACCTTCTCATGTCTATCTTGGTAAATAACAAGAGCTCTGATAAATAAAAAATGATGCAATGAGTATAAAACAAACTCAGTGTAGCAATAAAAGCAACAACAAAGCTTTTGAGTTAAAAAACTCTTCTTCAGTGCCGAATACAAAAGTAAGTTCATAGATTCCTTTATATATCTCAAAAACAACCCATCCAATAAAAACGCAGCCACAATAAAATTATTATTCAGTCAGTTATACAAATGAATGATGTAAGCAAAAAAATGACACACAAAGAGACCTCTTCTTAAGAATAGGCTTCATTAATCCCTGGGTATGCATCTGCATGAAATATTTTCAGTGTTTAGAACAATGTCCCCTCCTCTAGGGCTATTTTCAATAACTCTGATGATCCTAAAGTTAAAACTGTGTACATCGTTATGTACACCTTGCATATTTATAACATGTTCTTGTTATCTGCATATTAATTAAATTTGTTTTATACCTTTTGCATCATTTTTATTTATTAGGTTCTTGTTATTTGCCATTAGACTTCACTGGAACTCTTGCTGGGTTGTATTCATTGTGTTTCTTCATGTCGCAATTGGTGCTGCACTGGCTTGGCATTACTGTATGTCACTAAAACAGTTTAGGGGCACATATGTGCCCTACGTTCAGAGATGCTTACCAAAGCCATCTCTTCTCCCTACAGGCACATCTGTTATGCAGACAAAAGGTATATTTGTTTACATTCTTAGCATAGCAGTAATATGCAATATGAATGCATGATTAAGAGGTAGGTTTGCCACATATTTGTAACACATGGGTATTTTTCTCCATACACCAGTGCTTTGGATGTTTGTTATTCACACTACCTCAGTCACATAAGTGTTCTGTGTTTGCACAAACCCACACTGGCAGCTTTGCAGGTCTCAGAATGACCTCCTCTGACTCTCTCTAAGTGACAGCAGATTGGCTGCGCCCATCCATCAGGGGGAAGCCTATCCCCTGCTCCAGAAAGTCAGTTGTTCAGTCTTTTAGCACCAGCTGTAGGACTCATTAAAAGTATAAATATATATATGTGTGTGTGTGTGTTTCTGTGTGTGTGTGTGTGTGTGTGTGTGTGGTGTGTTAACTTTTTATCTTAATATTCTTGCTGTTTAGTACTGTTGTTAATTTTGCGGGGGATTCTGAGTTACTGTTGTGTGGATTGTATGCTTAATACTGCTTTTATGCAATTTTGGAGCTTTTCTAAAATATTTTATGACTTGCACTGGAAACCTGAAGTTCTGTGGTATCAGTTGAACACAAGGGACTGTTATCTGCCTCATCAGTGTAGAGTGCCAAGAGACCTGCTGTTTCTGTTGTCTGTCTGCTTTATTCTGAAGTTCTAACAGGAGAATATTGTATTTTTCACCTTTTTCTTCATTTTATATTTACTTCTGATTTAACACCGCTACAGCTGTTTTTATCATTAAATCGTGATTTTACCGCAGATTACTTTATTTGCATTTTCTTTTTTTTTATTTTCTGACAAGGGAATCTCTACATAAAGGCTTATTTAAGCTGTTTTAAAAATGTTCTGTTTGATCTAAGAGTATATATTTTATTTTTTATCAGTATATGGACAAGTAAATTTTACTTGATATTGTGACTGTGTATGCTATTGTGTACTACACTGTGCAGGTTGTAGAACAAGGCTTAGCACATTTTAAACTATTTCTGCTGTATTTTATGCAGTTTAGCCCTGCTTGCTGTGTGGTAACATGTTTATATTTTCTATTTTCTACTATTGCTGCCCCATTCTGGCTGATGTTTTATCCGTCTGACTTGATGGATCCTGAAACAGCTGCCCCCATCATACCCAGCTGCATGTAGAAAGAAGAAAAAAATCAACAAAAAATATGCGTCAGCGTATGGTTTGTGAAAATATTGTTGCCTTAAGCCAGCCCTCAGACCACTTACCTTTTTCCCCTTCACCCTGTGGTGTGACCCCACAGCCAACTATGGTACAGGGATCAGGCACATCCTCTGGGGCTATTCCAGTACTTGCTTCAGGTATGGGAGAAACAAAACCTTTAGGTCCAGGAGAGGTCTGGGGTAAAAGATCACTTACCAGCCATAATACTCTGTTCGCAGATGTTGTGCCCTCCCATGTAGTTCATTGTAAGAAGAAACAGAAACTTCACCACCGTGATCAGGATATTATCATGTATAGGGCTGATGTGATTTCCATAGCTGTGTGTGTTTTACAGTCACTTTAAACCACGAAAAGAAGTAACTCAGATGACAGGACACAGATCCAATTTATTCAGCTTTATTCAGCCTCATCAAATCTATTACGAGACAACACATTCAGATTAAGTCTCCTAATAAAAAGTTTCAAGTCATTTAGGATATTTGCTATGTCAGATCTTAAAGCTGGAACAAATGTAAAACCTTTAGAAAACAAATTATCGCTGATAATGGGAAACTTATTAATACTGATTATGTTGCTGAACAGGAGGAGTATGTCCCTTTAGACCCTCCTGTAATGCGAAGTTCAGAGTGGATAAGGGAGAGGGAATTGAATTATGGCTGCTCCAATGGGTCCGTACATCAGAACTATGTTCAGCCTCAAAAACGTTACCAGAAAACAACCTTTCAGCAGGAATGGAGGAATGGACGAGGTCGAGGCCAGTATTGGAGATAGACTTATATGCAGCTGATACTGAAACAAATATTTTACCGCAAATTCTTGTGAATTATGCAGGGGAATTTAAAGTATTTAATTACAGCTCATCTACTTTTGAACAAAATGTTGCTAATTTATTTTCTAAAGGGTTTACATTTGTTCCAGCTTTAAGATCTGACATAGCAATTGATTTGAAACTTTTTGTTAGGAGACTTAATCTGAATGTGTTGTTTGGTAATAGATGTGATGAGGCTGAATAGAGTTGAATAAATTGGATCCATGTCCTGTCGTTTGAGTTGCTTCTTTTCCCGGTTTAAAATGTTTCTAGTGTTTTATTCCAGTGGTTTGTGTCTGTGACTCAGATGGCTTCTGGGCACATTTCCCCATCACCATTACTATTCTCTGAAACTGAATCAAATACCACTGGCAAAACTGTTAGGGAATTAACATGCCTAATCCAACAACTTACTCATAAAGTGGATTTATCTGCTACTAAAGTGCACCAGTGGTTGTCTACCCAATCCAGGAGTGGGCTGTTGCCTAAACGGGCTTTTAGGTCGGACAATGGTGTTAGCAGTTCCCTGCCTTTGGGACAAGCAGGTGAGTGTGTTTGGAACACTGCTACAGCTGACTTGGTGCCTAGTGGCTCTAGTTTAGAGGACTGGTTGCATCATGGTAATGTGTTTACCAAGCCTACAGTTCTAACAATGAATAGAACAGTAAAAGAAAGTCTGGACTTATATTACTATAAATTGCTTAAGGTTCGGAAAGTTCAAACTGAAAACGCATATTTGGTTGAATGTATTAAACGGAACCAGGTTCCAAAAAGGTTAAGAATTTGGAAATTTCTGACCGGATTGAGGAGAGATTCACCTCTACATCATAATTTACTGTCTCTTTTTGATCGCTTTGGCTGTGACTACATGAAGTTAATTGTAAAATACAACGCAAAGCTTATTGAAGAACTTGTCCAGGAAATTAAAGAGCTGGATGTGTTTATAACTACAGATTTACTCTTTGACCAATACCAGGTCAAGTACCATCAAATTTTTAAAAGTATTGACAATCACATTTTGAATATTAAGTCTCGTAAGGCTAAGAAACTGGAAAGGAACAGTACTGAATATTTATCAAAAAAGGCATATCCCCTACCGCCCCTCTCCCAGAAATGGGGTCATCGTCTTAGTGATCATACCAATGCAGTTAGTGAGATCTCTGATAATGGGGAACTTATTAATATTGATGACGTTGCTGAACAGGAGGAGTCTATCCCTTTAGATCCTCCTGTAATGCAATGTTCAGAGCAGATAAAGGAGAAGGAATTGAATTATGGCCGCTCCATTGAGTCCATACATCAAAACTATGTTCAGAATCAACAACGTTACCAGAAAATAACTTTTCAGCAGGATCAGAGGAATGGACGAGGTTGAGGCCAGTATCGAAGATAGACTTATATGCAGTTGATACTGAAACTAATATTTGACCGCAAATTCTTGTGAATTATGCAGGGGACTTTAAAGTATTAAATTGCAACTCGTCTGCTTTTGAACAAAATGTTGCTAATTTGTTTTGTAAAGGTTTTACATTTGTTCCAGCTGACATAGCAAATGTCCTAAATGACTTGATACTTTTTGTTAGGAGACTTAATCTGAATGTGTTGTTTGGTAATAGATGTGATGAGGCTGAATAGAGTTGAATAAATTGGATCCATGTCCTGTCGTCTGAGTTGCTTCTTTTCATGGTTTAAAGTGTTTGTGTTTTTTTATTCCAGTGTGTTTTACAGTCAGCTAATCTCACGGACTGTACTCCTATTCAGTATGACTATGAGGCTACTTTCTCTAGAGATCAGATTAGGGCCACACATTTTGATAAAAACTGTAATGCAGGCAGTAGTGAACACTCTTGAGTCCACACAGACTGATTCTTCGGAGGGTGACCAGGTTTAAAAACACAAGTAAGTGTTCATCTTTCCACAGATGTTAGCTAGATTTAGAGATGTATTTGATTGGAAGCATTCTGCAGCTAAGAAGAGATTCCAAATGTTTTGGGCATTCCTCCTCTGTTACCAGTCTTAGCAGTTGCATGTAAAACCCCTTTGGCTAGTGAACCAGTTCTAAAAACGCTATGACGAAATGCAAGGCGTACTCTGATCTTGCAGATCTCTGTGCTCCTTTGTCATTTCTCTAGCAGCCAGCTCTAACAAGAGAGTCTTGGCTTCTTATAACCCCGTACCACTGGATAAAATTGGCAAGTGGTTAGCCTCTCAGGGCAAAAGTTTGTTCAGTCTAATAATTTAGCCTTTAGTCTTCAGAATTTTAAATTATCAAGCCTTCATGCAGGAATTTATTTTGCAATGTACTTACAGTTTAGATGATTTTGCTGTATCTTTGCCAGCTGAACATAAGTGTTTTATGAATGAGATTGTCTCTAATATCACCCATGCTTTGAGGAGTATTTTGGAAGGTACAGACACAATGTCTAGAAATTACGCTGCTTCTATTGTATTGAGAAGGTATGCTTGGTTACATAACCAGAATTTTTCTGAGGATTTAAAAAAATGAGATCTTGAATGATACTTTAAGTTCTGAATTTGGACATTTTGCTGCTCAAATTCTCAAAGAATGGGACGAGTGAGGTAAATGGACATGTGGTATCTAAAATGTTTTATATTCCCAGATTTTCATCTGACAAGGTGTCCAACTGCAAAGGACAGAATAAACAGAAATCCCAGCCTAACAAGAGTCAGGGTACCAAGAGGAAATGGCAAGAGGATAATCCTTCCAAACAAAATAAAAAGCCCCCCCCCCCAAAAAAAAAAAAAAAAAAAAAAAAAGATAATTCCCTTCTAACGAAAGACTATACCAAGAATCAGGGCATCTGGTCTTTTCCTCCTGTCCCACCTCCCCTTTTCGCCAGGCTTTCCCTCAACTCAGCAGCCTGGCCTCAAATAGTCTCAAACAAGTGGTTGCTGAGAATAATTCAGTGAGGATACTCTTGGGAGTGTACATAAAATCCTCATCCCTTCAGGCCCCACACACCCCTGACAAATAAATCTGTTCTCTCCAGTACTCCTTCATAAATTGCAAACCAGTTCCTGTACCACAAAAAGAAAATAGAAAAGGAATTTACATCAAGATTTTTTTAATCCCCAAAAAGGAGCTAGAGTGACCAATGTTAAATTGGTCGTACCTAAATACCTTTCAGAAAGTACCCAAATTCAAAATGTTTACCCTGCAGACGGTCCTACAACTTCTTTCAGACAACAGTTATATGGTGACTTTAGATCTGTAGGATGCTTATCACATTCCAATTGCTCACAACTTCAAGTTGAAACTACAAAAGTCCTCTGTCACACTTTCAAAAGGAATTTTCTACATGGAGTGTAAGAAGGAAGTGAAACAAAGCTATGGCATTGCTACAGAAGTCAAAATTCCTGACCTTTCAAAACATTTTCAGAGATTTTTATCTTCAAGAAGTTGCTTCTGCAAGAGAGTTTCTCAAAATTCTCGGCCTCATGGTATCAATGATCTTCATGACACAACGTACCAGACTCCATATGAGAAAGATTCAATGATACTTAAAAAATTGTTGGACCCAGCACCTGCATCCCCTAGAATTCCAGTTACCAGTGCTGCATTTTGTGACGTGAGAGTTACAGTGGTGGAGAGATCAGATTTCTCTCAGTCCAGGTATGTCCCTCTCCCTCAATATGCCACTTCAGTCACTCTGGATGGAATTGTCAGATTTTGCATGAAGTCCAGTGCACAGGGGAGGTTAATTGCAAGGCAAATGAGCTCTGTTGGTTTCTACAAAGCACATAAACCTAAAAAAATGTTAACAATGATTTAGACCTTAAAAGTGCTTCACCTCTTATGGTCTTCAGGTTATCTATTATTGGTCTCAGACTACACCATAGTTATGTGGTACCTGAACAAACAAAGGGGTATAAGGTCATTTCCTTTTTTCCAATCAGTATTGATGGCCCAGAAGCTAGTCTTACAATATTCTCTGAAGCTTTAGGTCTTCTACATCCTGTCAGTGCAAAACCCAGTGGCAGGTAGACTTAGCAGATCCTGGACAGACCCTCAAAAGTGGAAAATTAGAAAGAAGTCTGCCTGTATTTGGTCCAGATGTGGGGGACACTTCAAATAGTTCTGTTCACCTCCTTTCAAAGCAGACAGAAAAATTCTGTATGAGACATCCTTTCAGCCATGCTTGGAGGATGGAGTCATTGTGGTTCCCTCAGACTGGAATGCTCCTTTATGCATGTCACCTCCTTTCAAAGCATACAGAAAAATTCTGTATGAGACATCCTTTCAGCCATGCTTGGGGATGGAATCATTGTGGTTCCCTCAGACTGGAATGTTCCTTTATGCATTTTTACACTTTCCACTGATATCCAAGTTACTTCTGAAGATTCTAAAAGAATTACCAAACACCATTCTGTTGACCCCTTTTGACCAAGGCAAAGCTGTATCTCCTGTGAATTGACCAAGGGCAGTTAATACATGCTTCCTCACACTCTGGATCTATTCACATGGTGTCATGGGTGACTGGTACATGTATCTTACAACAGTTATCACTGATAGTCTGAATGATACCTTTTAGACACTTGTTCCTTGTGAGGATGTGCAGCAGGTATTGAAGGAGGCAAGAAAAATGCAACTAGAAAATCCTTTGTTTTAAAAGGGAAAAGGTTTTCTAGGTGGTGCCTAACCAATATCGGAGAATCCTGTATGTTGTCTACAATTCTGTCTTTCAAATACTTGTGTGATCTAATTAATGATGACTTTTCTTATGTTTCTATCAAGGTGCATCTTGCGGCCATCTCAGCTCTTATGCCCATAGATTTCCCTCTTTCATCTCATTTTGTGGTGAAACAGTTTATGACAAGAGTTTTGCACTTGAGACTACTGTGAAAACAAATTCCTTCTTGGGATCTCAACTTTGTTCTTGAAAACTTGACCTTATCTCCTTTTGAACCTATCTTTCTGACTGATTTGAGGCTCACCAGTTAGAAAACTATTTTGCTTATTGCTCTGACCTCTGCAAGGGAAGTCTCTGAGCTGCAAACTCTCATGGTGAGACAACCTTATATGATTTTCTACAAGGACAGAGTTGTTCTACACACTAATCCATCTTTCATGCCAAAATTTGTTTCTGAATTTCCCAGTTTCCTTAGTAGAGTTTGTACTTTGGATGTACACAGGCAGCTTAGGTATGCCTTGACAGAACTAAGCCCTTCAGGAAAGTTGAACAGCTGTGTATTTCCTGTTCTGGGGATAAGAAGGGGCAACCTGTCTGTAAGCAAATGATTGCTAACTGATTGTTCTCTGCTATTATTTTTTGTTACTCCCACCATGGTAACTATATTCAAAGCAAGGTTATGGCACATTTCACCAGAGCCGTTTCCTCTTTGATGATGTATTTGAATGGAGTGGACTCTAGAAGTATTCTGGGGGCAGTAACCTGGTCCTCTAGTCATGCCTTTACAAAGTACTACAAACTAGATTATTTCACAAGTTCCAGAGCAAGCTTTATGTGGATCATTCTCTAAAGGCTCCTGGATCCTTATGGTTCCTCCTGCCAGGTAGGAAAGGCTTTAGGAATCTACTGATATGCCACTTAGACAGTGTGAATGATGACTGTAGTATAATTGCATAAGTCCTACTTAAGCTGAAACAGTGGTAACATCACTCACTGCCCCCCTCATTTGATATATAGTTTAATAGTATACAAACGTCTTGTGTTGTTGATTGGCTGTGGTTATTTGTATTGATTTTTTTTGGCTGCGTACTGGTTGGTTTCAGGCAGTTTTTGCTTCTGGTCTTTTTTAGTTCTTCCTACTTAGCACTAAAAGACTAAATGACTTTCTATGACAGAACCTAGGTTCCCCTGATGGGTGGGGCTTAGCCTATCTTCTATCACAGAGAGTCACAGAAGAGGATTCTGAGCTCTGGAAAGCTGTTAGCGTGGCAGGCACAGTACCCATGTGCCACTGCGGCAGTGTGAAACTTAAACATCTACTGTTACAGGCAAGTAAGACTTACTTAGCTGTCCTTCATACTGTCCTGCACCATGGAACAAGACTTGCCTGATGTCAGTGGTGCATCAAACGTTGATGGTTATGGTGACCTAACAGTAGCATAGTCAGAGAGCACAGTGCCACTGTTGACAATGGTCATTATGGATGGCACACTAGCACCTATGTCTGGTGACACAGCTCTGTTGCCTGTGGAACCCCTCACTTCACCTGAAGCAAGACAGAAAAGGACAGGGCAGAACAGGTCATGCCCAGCATACTGATGTGGGTGGCATTGTTGTCACCAGCCATACACCTGCAGTGGACAGTGGCTCATACATAGAGTGTGAGAACATGAGTCAGGAGAGGTAGACTGGAGAACATCATTGTCATACCTCCCAGTCATTGCCTGAGATGGATGCCACAATAGCCATTATTCAAAGGATGTGCATGCCAGTCATTCAGGCACAGGTAGATGTCCGCACCACCATGGCAGAGATGATCGGTGTACCACAAGGTCTGCATGTTGAGGTACATGAGGACTTTCAAAACATGCCCCACCTCACTAGCATGTTGGACAGGCTAACTGCACTGCCTCTACATGCTAATGCTGAAGCTGTTCCTGTGACCACCACTCTTCTGCCTCCACTCTGGGTATACCCCACAGGTTAGACAGGTCATATGAATGGACTGCTACTTCTTCCACTCCACCGTCCAGTGGGGTATGTGGCAAAGCACAGTTTGGGCATCCACAGAGTTGTGAAGAACACAGTGGGTAGTCAGTGGCCATGTCATTTGGTTCTGGTCTTGTGGTATACATTTGCTAGTGCCAGTCTTTGGGTGGAATGTAGCCCTGGCCAAGGACTTCCATGGTCTGCTTCCTTCCCACATGTGTCTCCACAATGCTTGTCACATACACACAGACACAATTAAGCCACATCTGCAGGAGCTATACTCCTCCACATGCTGTAGCATCACATCCAGCTCCCATGTGCTCCTGCACATACTGCAGTGTCACATTCAGCTGCCATGTGCTCCTCCACATGCTGCAGAGTCACATCCAGCTCCCATGCACTCCTCCACATGCTGCAGTGTCACATCCAGCTCCTATGTGCTCCTCCACATGCTGCAGTGTCACATCCAGCTCCCATACACTCCTCCACATGCTACAGTGTCACATCCAACTCCCATATGCTCATCCACATGCTGCAGTGCCGCATCCATAAAGAGGTGTAGTATTATCATGGTAAGTGGTATCCTGTGATGATTATGAGAATGTTCCTGTAGCTAGACTCTATTGCCTCATATTCCTTAGTGTCCACAGGTATTGATATTCCACACATGCCATGTGAGGACAGCACATGTCTACCAGCTGCTGTATGATGTCCCTGTCACATGATAGTGGTCTCCTTTGTGCCTGTCATGGAGGTGATAGCTATGTTAGGAGTAGTCTGATTATTCAGTGACATGAAGGGTGATAGCACACCCTGTCTGCTGAGCTAGGACAGCTGCTGTATATAGTGTTATAGCGTTATCTCTCTCCCTGTTAACTGAAAAATCTCAGTCTACAAATGCTGACGTCCATATTAATGAGTCACTTCTTCAAATTTTCATTTAAGTTTTCATTCTCTTAGGGGCTAATTAGCATAATGTCACTGCTAATTCCACTGAACTCACCAATTATCTCCCAATTGCCATCCTACCTCCCTTGTCCAGAATACTGGAACGAGTCATGCACACCCAGCTAATGGACTTCCTTCTCACACATAAACTGCTCTCAAACACCCAGCATGGTTTCTGTCCCTTTCACAGCTCCACCACAGCACTACTGTCCTTTACCAACACAGTGAACAACCATAGAAATAATGGACAATTTGTATCTGCCATATTTTTTGACCTATCCAAAGCCTTCGACATGGTAAATCACAATAAACTCATCAATATGCCTTCCACCCTAATCCTCAGCAGTTCCACTATCACATTGTTCCAAAGCTACCTATCAGGATGACTACAAGCCATCCAATGGCAACGCCAACTTTCCCCTCTTCTTCCGGTCACCATAGGGGTTCCACAAGGCTCGATCCTTGGACTTCTACTATTCTCTCTATTCACTAACCAGTTGAGCACCTCTGCACTATATGCCTCTGTAGTACAATACTCTGATGACTCCACACTAAATGCACAGCCCCCACACCGCAAGACCTCCACAATATAAACCAAGATTAATTTCTGACTGTAGAAGCATGGCTGACTAACTCCCAGCTCATTCTAAATCCCAACAAAACTAAGCTCCTTCTTTTTAGCCCAACCAGATCCTCTTCGTTTTCTCAATCTTATGTCTAGAAACAAAACAACAATTCCCCCAATTGCACACACTAAACTGCTTGAGGTCAAAATTGACAATAACTTGAAATTTGACATTCACATAGCCCAAACTATCAGTATTACTGCTGCACAGGTTAAAACAGCAGTGTCCAAGGCTAAGAATACAGCTTCTATGGGACCTGACAGTATCCCTGGCTGTGTTCTAGATGAACTACAGAGTGAACTGGCACCTCACCTGTGAGTCCTGTTCAGTCACAGCCTCCCCTCAGGCTTTGTCCATACTGAATGGCGCACTGCTACAGTCATCCCTCTCCACAAAGTTGGAGCGACTACAGACCCCGGTAACTATCACCCCATAAGCCTGATGAGTCTGATATGCAAAGTTATGGAACACATCATCATGGACCTAATAAACAAGGATATAGGGAATCTCCAAATGCTGGATCCTACACAGTTTGGTTATGTGAAGGGTAGATAATGCCTGCTCAACTTGGTCGACTTCTTTGAGGCAGTCACAAGAGCTGTGGATGAAGGTAAGGTGGTTCATATAGCCTACCTTGATCTGGCCAAGGCCTTTGATACCATTCCCCACTCAGAAATTGTAGAAAACCAGGCATCAACCCCTGTACCACTAGGTGGGTTGCAAACTGGCATACAGATGGAACCCAGAGTGTGAAAGTAGCTGACTCCAAGTCAGACTGCTGACCAGTCACGAGTGGAGTCCCACAGGGTTCAGTCCTGGGTCCCCTCCTGTTTGGTATCTACTTCTCTGAAGTCCAGGCTAACATGAAGAGACTCTGGCTGACAGAGTTCACAGATGATTGCAAGTTGGGAGCTATTATTAACTCCCCAAGTGATGTTGACATCCTGCAGAAAGGCCTCAATGAGACTAATGACTGGTGTCAGAACTATGGCCTTAACCTCAATGCCAAAAAATGTGTCTTCACCCCTTTTGGGAAAAACCCGGTTACCTTGAATTACCACATTGATGGTAGTCCATGAACACAAAAGGCATTATAAGAGATCTGGAAACACAGGTTTACAGCAACCTCTCTTTTGACCACCATGTTGCCACTGTGGTCAGAAAGTCCTTCTGTGTGGCACATCTCATTACTAAGGGTTTTGCATCTGAGATGCACACTAAACTGCTTGAGGTCAAAATTGACAATAACTTGAAATTTGACATTCACATAGCCCAAACTATCAGTATTACTGCTGCACAGGTTAAAACAGCACTGTCCAAGGCTAAGAATACAGCTTCTGTGGGACCTGACAGTATCCCTGGCTGTGTTCTAGATGAACTACAGAGTGAACTGGCACCTCACCTGTATGTCCTGTTCAATCACAGCCTCCCCTCAGGCTTTGTCCCTACTGAATGGCGCACTGCTACAGTCATCCCTCTCCACAAAGGAGGAGCGACTACAGACCCCGGTAACTATCACCCCATAAGCTTGATGAGTCTGATATGCAAAGCTATGGAACACATCATCATCATGGACCTAATAAACAAGGATATAGGGAATCTCAAAATGCTGGATCCTACACAGTTTGGTTTTGTGAAGGGCAGATAATGCCTGCTCAACTTGGTTGACTTCTTTGAGGCAGTCACCAGAGCTGTAGATGAAGGTAAGGTGGTTCATATAGCCTACCTTGATCTGGCCAAGGCCTTTGATACCATTCCCCATTCAGAAATCATAGAAAAACTTACTAAGCTAGGCATCAACCCCTATACCACTAGGTGGGTTGCAAACTGGCACACAGATGGAACCCACAGTGCGAAAGTAGCTGACTCCAAGTCAGACTGCTGACCAGTCACGAGTGGAGTCCAGCAGGGTTCAGTCCTGGGTCCTCTCCTGTTTGGTATCTACTTCTCTGAAGTCCAGGCTAACACGAAGAGACTCTGGCTGACAGAGTTCGCAGATGATTGCAAGTTAGGAGCTATTATTAACTCCCCAAGTGATGTTGACATCCTGCAGAAAGGTCTCAATGAGACCAACGACTGGTGTCAGAACTATGGCCTTAAGCTCAATGCCAAAAAATGTGTCTTCACCCCCTTTGGGAAAAACCCGGTTCCCTTGAATTACCACATTGATGGTAGTCCATGAACACAAAAGGCATTATAAGAGATCTGGGAACACAGGTTGACAGCAACCTCTCTTTTGACCACCACGTTGCCACTGTGGTCAGAAAGTCCTTCTGTGTGGCACATCTCATTACTAAGGGTTTTGCATCCAGGAAGAAAGAGGTCAGTGTCTCCCTCTATTCTTCCCTCATTAGGCCAATCATCGAGTACAATGCCCCATTTGGCATGTACCTCACTAGACACCTGCAACAACTCGAGAGGCCGCAAAAGTACCTCACAAAGAGGATCCTAGGCCTTAAACACTTGTCCTACATGGACAGGCTCAAAAAACTCCAACTATTCTCTGTCTCATATCGCCTACTTAGAGGCAATCTCTGCTTGACTTACAAAGCCATGTCTGACCCAGCTCTGTTAGAAATGGTACATCTAAAGAAATCCCAATCCCTCCGCACCACATGCTGCAGAAACCTCAACCTCATTACCACAATCATCAGAACATGCTGGAGGGACAGGTTCATAACCCAGAGACTGCCCATGCTATGGAATAGACTTCCAATACATGTCAAGCAGAGCACCTCACTGGCCATCTTCAAGAGAAATCTTGATGAGTGGATGGGAAATAGAAAATTCATGCTGGGGATCACTCCAGTGGCTCTACTTGACAGAGGCACTAGGAACTAAGGTTGTGTGGCACAATACCAGGGTAATCCTATGGGCTAGGCTTGTAAAGGCTCCAGGGCCATTAGCCTAGTACACACCTATGAACCTGTGAACCTAAGAAAATAGGACTCCTGTACAGAAATAAACAATTTCTTACAAATAACACAAAAGCTACCATAGCTCACATACACCTCCTGTCTACCCTCCTCTATGCTTCCCCAGTATTTACCAATCTATGGAAAACAGACCTAATCCAACTGGAATCTTGCTACAATAAAATAGCAAGATTTGCCACTGGTGCCTCACACAGATCACATCACTGTATATCACTTAAACAACTAAATTGGCTGGAACTCCCCAGCTTCTACACTTTAATCAACTAACCTTTGCCCACAGAATTCTCTACCGACGTAATAAAACCCCTTTTTGCCATTAATCTCATTCAGCCATACATCACTGCCCAGTCTCTTCGCTGCAGTAACCAACACCTTCTTGATACCACCAACGCCAACAACTTAGCTGGGAAATCTCTCTTCTCTAACTCCATCCCTAAAGTATGGAATAAACTGCCAGCCCCAATAATTTCCAACAGCTCCATCTCACAATTTAAAAAGCTCCTTAAGTCTGACCTGGTGGACTCCTGGCTATGCACTTGTCACTCCCCTGGATAGCTCTAGTACCTTGATATACTACTGCCCATTATTTTAGAGTGATCTAACAGCAGTTATTAACTAAACCCGCAGGTAAATAATCCTCTCTACTTTTGTAAAGCATAATGATGGAAAATGGCACTTCTTCCATGTTAAAAATGTATTCTTCAACATTCTGTAACTGTTAATTACTACTAATGTGGTATTTTGTAATGTTTGTAAGCTGTTGAGCGTCTGTAACTGGTTTATATCTTAACATTATGTCTGTAATTGGAGCTTTTCTCCCTGGGCCTCCGCTGAAAAAGGACTTGTGTCCAGTCGGACTTTTCCTGTAAACAAATGTAAAATAAATAAGTAAATAAATAAATAAATAATTTTTCATAGCATTATATGGTCATTAGCCTATAATACTAGCTGCCTGCTTGTGTAGAGGCATTATCCATGTAGCCAAATAGACCCCCATCCTACATGCCACTGCCCACTGCACAGTTTTGCCTAACAAAATGTCCTATTTGTTTCTGAATCACAGCCATAATTTTTTATTGAGTATAAAAATTAATTCTATATTATGTATTTTAAGTAACCAGGTTTTGGGTTCACTTCCTTGGTTACTTAAATAATTTGTGGTATCAGAAAGTTTAGGAAGACTTGGAAAATGATTTCTGAAGAAAATATGAATGCAGTGATAGAGTGTTTGAAATAATATATTTTTCACTCCATATACTCCCCTCAACAAAACCCAATTTAACATACCCTCCCCAAACAAAAACTGAAAGTGAAATACTTACCAATACCAAACTTCTAGATGCCATAATCTGTGAAAACCTAAAGTTGGATCTATACATCCAAAATAATAACAGGTGCCTGGTGCCAGAGCCATGGGCTCAAGCTAAATGCCAAAATATGTATAATTGTCCCCTTTGGGAAAAACCACGTACCTGTGAACTACCACATAGGTGACAGTACGCTAAACACTGAAAGTGTGATAAGAGACCAAGGGACACAGGTGGACATTGGTCTCACCTTTGATAACCACATAGCCACAACAGTTAGAAAAGTCTTCTACGTGGCACACCTCATCACTAAGGGCTTTTCATCCAGAAAAAAGGAGGTCATTGTCTCTCTGTACTCATCCCTCATTAGACCCATTATAGAATACAATACCCTGTTTGGTATGTACCTCAGAAGACATCTGCAACAACTAGAAAGGCTGCAGAAGTACCTCACAAAAAGAATCACAGATCTAAAGCAGATGCCTTATGCTGACTGTCTAAAGAAACTCCAGCCTACTCAGAATTGATCTCTGCCTAACATACAAGGCCATGTCAAACCCAGAGTTGTTGGACATGCTACACTTAAAGAAATCCCAATCTCTCTGAGCCACACGCTCCAGGGATCTTAATCTGGTCATCACGATGAATAGAACATGCTGGAGGGATAGGTTCCTGACCCATGGACTCCCCATACTCTGGAATAGGCTGCCCATATGTGTCAGGTAGAGTGCCTCAATGGCCCTCGTCAAGAGGAACCTTGATGATTGGATGGGAGATAGGAAATTCACCCCGGGGATCACGTCAGTAGCCCTGCTAGACAGGGGTCCAGGAAAGTAAATATTTATTGGAAGCAATAGCCAGGGAAATGTTATGGCTAGGCTTGTATAGGCCCTAGGGCCGATAGCCTAGTACCTACCTATGAACCTATAATATCAGTAAGACCACAAAAAGTAGGACTTATTTATAGACATAAGCAAGTCCTTTCCTTCCCATCAAAACAAGTACTCACATCCACCTATCTACTTCCTTCTGTGGTGCATGGTGCCCAACTGCTTATCAACCTCCAATCCTCACTTAAAACTAAACTAAAAATGTGCTACAACAAAATAGCCAAATTTGTAACAGTCTCTGACCATTCCACCCATCACTGTACACCCATAAAAACATTAAACTGGCTAGAATTCCCCCACTATCTCACCTGTCTACAACTTTCCACCAAACACAAACATCTCACAAAACTTAGGATTGCCCTGCCCTTAGTTCTTTTTTTTTCAAAACTACAACCCCAGCATGTCCCTATGACCAGCTCCTTCTCCAAATCCACAAACTAAACTGCCTGCAGGCCAACTACTTTACTCTTAGGCACTAGCAAAAACTTGGAACAGCCTTCCTCTAGCCATTCACACCATTCATAGCAGTAGTTCTTTCACAACAGGTCTCAGAAACCACCTCCAATCCATCTGGCTCTGTAACACCTCTTAAATTCACCCCGGGGATCATGTCAGTCACCCTGCTAGACAGGGGTCCAAGGAAGTAAATATTGTGGGAAGAAATATCCAGGGAATTGTTATGGCTAGGCTTGTATAGGCCCTAGGTCTGATAGCCTAGTACCAGCCTATGAACTGCCCTAAGCCTTCACCTTCCATAACCTAGCTCTCAAATACCCTCCCACCATTCCAGATCTTTGCTGCCCTTTCCTCAATAACTTCTCACACTTCTATTATTCTTTACCTCACCCTACTCTGTCCTCCCAGTATTTTGCCTTTCTAACTTACTACATCATTTTCTCTCTATTTTCTTTTTTACTATTACTCTTTTTCATATAACGTGCCTTCTTTCTCCTTTCACTCATCCTATCACCTTTACCGTTTTCTCTAGCCACCCCCCCTCATCCAGCACACCACATATTCTCACATTTCCCTTCTCCTACTCTCTACTCCTATAATTTAGCTGCTAGAAACTCGTAATTTCCTTTTAGCTTGAACCTCTCAAGCTCAAACTAGCAACGTACTTGGTACAAAGCAACCCTTTCTGCACAGACATACGAGCTAAGCTCTTGATGTAATTTAACTCGCACTACTATATTTACTTTGTATTGACTATGCTTTGTGCTTGTTCCTTTGAATGTTCTACCTTGTAAAGCTTATTTTTTAGCAAAATATAAGTTTTCTGTGCTACTTCATTATGTAATAGATTATAGCATTTTGTTTATTTTTTTCTCTGAATGTTTAACCTTGTAGTAACACTTATCTTTTATGCTTTGTATATGTTTTCTGTGGAGGTTTTCTCCCAGGCCCCCACCGAAAATGAGCTCTTCTTGGCCCAGTAGACTATCCTGGTAAATAAATGCCAATAAATAAATAAATAATAAAGCCAAGTTTCTCTTTATTAAAACATAGCTTATGTGATGTACATAAAATTAAGGTATTTACTGCAGTTTGACTTTATTTAGAATTAATTGGCAGTAAGAATGGTGATAATTTTGATTTAATGTATTAATTTGTTAACTAAGTAAATGACTTTGTGGTTATGAGCCATTTTCAACCATGGCTATGGCTGCAGAAAAAAAGAGTAAAGATAATACATATGAACAATGGACAGTAGCCAATTACTTAGCATGTTTTGGGGACATGTGAAGAAACTAATGGACCCAGAAAAAACAGGGGGAGGATATGCAAACACCAGTAGTGTAGCAAAGGTGGAGTGAAGAGGTAAGTACCCCTGGAGTAAAATGTTAGTGGGCATGAGTGAAACTCGCTCTTCAGTTGAAGAGCTGAGGGGGTCACAGAAGGAAACCGCATGGTACTATTGTACCAATCGGCTTTCTATTGCAGTTTCTTTCTTTTTGCTCTTGAGCTGAAAAGCTGAAGAACAAATGTATCAATCACATTTCTAGAGTGTGAGCTGAATATTTTTTTTCCTTTTTTTTAATTTTGCGGGAGGATGCCACTGCTGTAGAAAGCTGATCAGAGCTTGTACTGTACATGTGCAGAAAGGTAGCATTCATCTTGTACCAATGCCAAATGTGAGTCTGCTGACAATACCTCTCCCCCACAACTACTTAGGTCCATATGGTCTGGATGTGGGACAGCAGCCTGAAGCCGGTGAGCAGAAGCCAAAGGCCTTTTTTTTTTCCTGGAAGAGCAGAAGAGGTCATCTCTCTTTGAGAGACTGGTACTCAGTTCTAGATGAGCCACCTATGACTGTTACAAACACCATACAGACGTTAACTGGAGATCAGGATTGAACCCCAGATCTTAGAACTGTGAGACAGAAATCTTAACCATTGAGCTGCTGTGCTGCTGGGTGAATGTTTTTCTAGATGGAAGACTGCCAACACTAGTGATAACAAACCTGTATTACAAGCACATTGAGTGAGTTACATATCTTGTAATAACAAACCTGTATTACAAGCACATTGAATCAGTTACATATCTTGTACTAACAAACCTGTATTACAAGCTCATTGAGTGAGTTACTTACCATGTAATAACAAATAGTATTACAAGCATATTATGTGAGTTATTTATTATTTATTTATTTATTTACATTTGTTGACCAGGAGTGTCCGACTGGACATAGGTCCATTTCAAGCGGAGGCCCGGGGAGAAAAGCTCCACAGTTAAAATATACAGACAGTAGTTACATTGGATTTACATAGCAAATAACAATTTGATCAACATAGCAATTAAAAATTACAAACATAGTTTCAGATGAAGAACATAATACATCAGTAGATAACTAGAAATTTTGTCATCTGTGAAGTATATAACAGACATTAACAATTGTTACAATAAGAAGTTCCTGCTGTATAATAAGTAGTTAGGCTTATGAGTATCCGAGCTTGGTACAATCAAGGTAGTTAGTGGGGTGGAAAGAAAGGTAGTGGGCGGATGGGGTGGGTGATATTAGAGGGGGAGTTGCAAGGACATAGCTAGCATGTTTTTAGGTGCGCTTTTAGTAAAGTTTTGAAGTGGATGCATGATGGTACAGAGGTAATTGTGGATGGGAGGGAGTTCCATAGTTTGGCTATGGGGCAAGAGAATAGTGCTTCACCAGCAGAGTTATTGGCTTTAGTGTTCTGCAAGTGATTTTTGTTGCTGGATCTTAGTGGTCTGGTGGTGCGATAAGGTTGGAGTAGATTCTGGAGGGATGGGACTTTTAGTGGATGGTTTACTAGTTTGTGGGTGAGTGCGAGTTGATACCATTGAAGGAGGTGAGGGAGTTCAAGCCAGCCCAGTTCAGCAAGTGAGAGACAGTAGTGACTATGGTAGGATGCCCCTCTGGCAAATTTGACAATTTTGTTGTAGTAGGTCTTGAGCTTGTTCAGATTGCATTGCCGTAGGTTGGTATATATTGGAGAGGCATAAAGTAGGGTGGAGATAAGGTGGGAATTTGCTACTGAAATCTTTGCTGCTTTTTTTATGGTCATGGATATGTGAATGCCAAATATTAGTTTATTGACTATTTCCACTCCTAGTAATTTGGTGTGTTCTGTTGGGTGTATAGTGGTGCTGTCTTTTGCTGTGATGTTAAAGTGAGAGTTGTTTGGTGGATTGGAAGATGAGTAGTTTAGTTTTTGTTTAGGTTGAGTATTAATTGGGCATTGGATAACCAAGTTTCAACATAGGAAAAGGCTTCTTGTGTGACTTTTTGCAGTTTGGGTAGGGACTGGGCTGAGCAGATGATGTTTGAGTCATCTGCATATTGTATGAGTGTGCCATGTTTGGTGGCAGAGGCTAGACTATTGGTGAAAATAGAGAAGTGTAGGGGTCCAAGGCTGGATCCCTGAGGAACCCCTATATTGACAGGTAGTTGGGGAGATATGTCATTCTGCCATACTCCGGATTGTTGGCGGTCAGACAGGTAACTCTGAAACCAGTTGGTGACTGATTGAGAGAGAGAAGGATAGGTTATTGAGGACAGAGATGAGTTTTTTGTGTGGGACCATGTTGGATGCTTTAGATAGGTCTAGGAAAGTAGCAGAGGAGAGATAGCCATTCTTTTTATGCTGAAGGATAGTGTTAGTAAAGGAGAGTAAGGCAGTGGTGGTGCTATGGTTTGGTCGGAAACCATACTGAGTACTGGAAAGGAGGCTGTTAGTAAGGAGGTAGTCTGAGACCTGAGAGTGAATGCATCTCTCTAGTATTCTGGAGAGTGGAGAGAGAATAGCTATGGGGTGATAATTGGTTAGTTCTGTGGAGGGGCCACCTTTGTGGAAGGGAATTATATGTGAGACTTTCCACTATGTGGGAACGTAACTTTCTGACAGAGATCGGTTAATCAAGATGGATACTGGGTAGGCTAGAGTATCAGCTGCAATTTGTAGGTATTCACTTGGGAGGTTGTCTGCTGCTAATTTGGTGGGCTTAAGTTTAGCTAAGAGTTTTTTTATGTTGGAGGTAGGAACAGGAGAAAAAGAGAAGACAGTGGGGAGATTACTAGTTGAAGGTGTGGGTTGGAGGGGAGGGGGGTTGTGTTTTCTAGCTAGTGATAGTACGGTTTGTGTTAAGTGTGTGTTGAATGAGGTAGCAATATTTTCTTACCATGAAAAGTTACTTACCTTGTAATAATAAACATGTGTTACAAACACATTGAGTGAGTTACTTACCATGTAATAACAAACCTGTATTACAAGCACATTGAGTTGCTTACTGTGTAATAACAAACCTGCATTACAAGCATATTGAGTGAATTACTTACCATGTAATAACAAACCTGTATTACAAGGACATTGAGTGAGTTATTTGCCATGTAATAACAATACTGCATTACAAGCATATTGAGTGAGTTACTTACCATGTAATAACAAACCTGTATTACAAGCACATTAAGTGAGTTACTTACCATGTACTAACAAACCTTTATTTCAAGCATATTCATTGAGTTACTTACCATGTAATAACAAACCTGTATTATAAGCACATTGAGTGAGTCACTTACGATGTAATAACAAGCCTGTATTGCAAGCACAGTGAGTGAGTTACTTACCATATAATAACAATACAAGCACATTGAGTGAGTTACTTACCATGTAATAACAAACCTGTATTACAAGCACATTGAGTTGCTTACCATGTAATAACAATATTGTATTACAAGCACATTGAGTGAGTTACTTACCATGTAGTAACAAACCTGTATTACAAGCACATTAAGTGAGTTACTTACCATGTTATAACAAACCTTTATTGCAAACACATTGATTGAGTTACTTACCATATAATAACAAACCTGTATTGCAAGCACAGTGAGTGAGATACTTACCTTGTAATAACAACACTATATTACAAGCACATTGAGTGAGTTACTTACCATGTAATAACAAACCTATATTACAAGCACATTGAGTGAGTTACTTACCATGTAATAACAAACCTATATTGCAAGCACATTGATTGAGTTACTTTCCATGTAATAACAATACTGTATTACAAGCAGAGTGAGACCATGTAATAACAAACCTGTATTACAAGCACATTGAGTGTGTTACTTACCATGTAATAAAAAACCTGTATTACAAGCACAGTGAGTGAGATACTTACCTTGTAATAACAACACTATATTACAAGCACATTGAGTGAGTTACTTACCATGTAATAACAAACCTATATTACAAGCACATTGAGTGAGTTACTTACCATGTAATAACAAACCTATATTGCAAGCACATTGATTGAGTTACTTTCCATGTAATAACAATACTGTATTACAAGCAGAGTGAGTGCGTTACTTACCATGTAATAACAAACCTGTATTACAAGCACATTGAGTGTGTTACTTACCATGTAATAAACCTGTGTTACAAGCACATTGAGTGAGTCACTTACCATGTAATAACAATACTGTATTACAAGCGCGTTGAGTGAGTTATTTACCATGTAATAACAAACCTGTATTGCAAGCATATGAGTGAGTTACTTACCATGTAATAACAAACCTGTTTTGCAAGCACAATGAGTTATTTACCGTGTAATAACAAACCTGTATTACAAGCACATTGAGTGAGTTACTTACCATGATAAACAAACCTGTATTAGAAGCACATTGAGTGAGTTACTTAGCATGAAATGACAAACCTGTATTACAAGCACAATGAGCGAGTTACTTACCATGTAATAACACACCTGTATTGCACAAGAGTGAGTTACTTACCTTGTAATAACAAACCTGTATTATACAAGAGTGAGTTACTTACCTTGTAATAACAATACTGTATTACAAGCACATTGAGTTACTTACCATGTAATAACAAACCTTTATTACAAGCACATTGAGTGAGTTACTTACCATGTAACAACAAACCTATATTGCAAGCACATTGATTGAGTTACTTGCCATGTAATATCAATACTGTGTTACAAGCACATTGAGTGGGTTACTTACCATGTAATAACAAACCTGTATTGCAAGCACATTGAGTGAGTTACTTACCATGTGATAAACCTGTGTTACAAGCACATTGAGTGAGTCACTTACCATGTAATAACAATACTGTATTACAACCGCATTGCATGAGTTACTTACCATGTAATAACAAACCTGTATTACAAGCACATTGAATGAGTTACTTACCATGTAATAACAAACCTGTTTTGCAAGCACAATGAGTTACTTACTGTGTAATAACAAACCTGTATTACAAGCACATTGAGTGAGTTACTTACCATGTATTAACAAACCTGTATTACAAGCACATTGAGTGAGTTACTTACCATGTAATAACACACCTGTTTTGCAAGCACAATGAGTTACTTACTGTGTAATAACAAACCTGTATTACAAGCACATTGAGTGAGTTACTTACCATGTATTAACAAACCTGTATTACAAGCACATTGAGTGAGGTACTTAGCATGTAATGACAAACTTGTATTGCAAGCACAGTAAGTGAGTTACTTACCATGTAACAACAAACCTATATTACAAGCACATTGAGTGAGATGCTTATTAATAACAAACCTGTATTACAAGCACATTGAGCGAGTTACTTACCATGTAATAACAAACCTGTATTACAAACACATTGAGTGAGTTATTTATTAATAACAAACCTATATTACAAGCACATTGAGTGAGTTACTTACCATGTAATAACAAACCTGTATTACAAGCACATTGAGTGAGTTACTTACCATGTAATAACAAACCTGTATTACAGGCACATTGAGTGAGTTACTTACCACGTAATACCAAACCTGCAGTACAAGCACATTGAGTGAGTTACTTACCATGTAATAACAAACCTGTATTACAAGCACATTAGGTTACTTACTGTGTAATAACAAACCTGTATTACAAGCACATTGAGTGAGTTATTTACCATGTAATAACAGATAGTATTAGAAGCACATTGAGTGAGTTACTTACCTTGTAAGTCTTGCATTAGCCTCAGGGTCTACTTCTTGTGAGTGTGCATTTTTCAGATGCTTGTACATCTCTGAAGTGAGATGTGAGCAAGAGGGGAGAAATAATTACTAAGGTCATAAATGTGCATTTGCTTATTTGTTCATTAATCTGTATGAGCTTCTGTTATTAGAGCTGCACGTTTTTGTCCTCTTCCATAACTTAGTTGTAGCTCAGCCAGTACTGCTTGCTGAACATTCCAGCTTAGTGAGTTGAAGGAAATTGGAAGGTGATATACAGATACATATATATATATATATATATATATATATATATATATATATATATATATATATTTGCGTGTGTGTGTGTGTGTATATATATTTTCGCGTGTGTATATATATATATATATATATATATATATATATATATATATATATATATATATATTTATATACACACAAACACACACACACACATACAAAGACAAATAAAGACAAAACAACAGGTAATAAAAATAACACACTTTATTTTAAACATAGTTGAAAGGTTCTCATTTCCAAGATTTATACATAAAGGATATGGGACATTTAAGATGTGTTCCAGCATAAAATTTATAATAAACCAAAGACTGATGAAAAGATGTGGGGAATGGTATCAGTGTGGGCATATGCTTGTTGGTCGTGAAAAAGTGAAGTTTAGGGACAAGGAGGTTAAGATACCTGGTTGTTTCACATGTAAAAGTGCTAATGTGATATATGCAGCCTGTTGTAATTGATGTCCAGCACTGTACTTGGTAGAACCCCAAGAAAACTTTCTAAATATATATATGAACATTTATATGCAATTAGAAGTGATGAAACAAATGTTTTGTTTAGACAAACAGATATGCCATAATGGCAGTTTTCATTTTATAGTTGTAGATGAAGTTAAATCTTCTTATGGCGAAAAGGATATAGAAGAGTTGTTAGACTGGAAGGCGCATCAGTAGCAGGTTAGGGTGAATGCTTGCGTAAAAGCAGGAATTAATGACATGGAGAATTTTTTAAAGAGCTGTGGTGCATTAATGCACTATGATTGGATGTGTGTTGTGTTGTTTTAAAGGGATGAACAAGCTTTCTCTCAGTTTAAAATAAAGTATGTTATTATCACACGCACACACACACACACATATATATATATATATATATAGAGAGAGAGAGAGAGAGAGAGGGAGATATTCAAAGCTATTAAAATACTACTTAATGCACTGTTTAGCATTAAAAAATTATTTTCAGCAGATGTGTATACACAGTACAGTGTGGTATGAATGTAGTGATGGTGGTCATATACCAAACATTAGGGTAAGGCATACACCAGTCGAACCTAATCTGAGATACCTGTTGAGACGAACATGAGGATAAAATAAGGGCTGTAGCGAAAGTTTGCAGAGATAGTTGCCTCATGATGAGGGAGTTATGAAACCAAATGTCTGGTATTGTAGTTTGTATTGTAGTGTTGTATTATTTTTTTCCACTTTGATTTGCAGTCTTTTGATTATATTATGCATATGAGCCTTTTCCCTGTAGCTTAAATTATCCCATCAAGTCTGGTGATCCTATACCACCCTCTTCTGTGGAGTAAAACAACTCAGCACTTGCCACCTCTGCCTCCCAAATAAATTATTTCAGTTATTTACTAATTATGGTACACAGCTTCTCTTCTGGTTGCCAAAAATAGGCCTGACTTGTACACAATACTATCTGGACTAGAAACAGTTTCACTGTTTGTATTTTACTATCCATATCCATAGTCGAAAGCTTCCACCTTCTCCATTTCTGTATTATCTTTTATTTAGTCTTTTCCCACCTATCCTTAGCTGCCATAATACAATCATTCTTAATCCAAAATCGAAGCACATAAATACTTCATTTTATCATATCCCCATAATTATGGGTATTGAACCAATTCATGTGTAGGAATATCATTTACTGCTATAGCCTTTGTTTTATCATCATTATTTTATAGCCTGAAAAAAATGAAACTGTTTCAGAATGCTCCCTAACACTGAAGTATAGTTTTCTACATTTATCAAATACAAAAATAACATCATCAGCAAATAAGGGTAATTTGTCTGGAGTATCATATCAGTTATATCCTTAAATTTGTGAGGCCCATGTTTCCTTTGCCAGTGGCTCTACATATAAGGTCAATAACAAAGGAGAATGAGGACACCCCTGCTTGGTCCCTCTGTTCAAACACTGAATATCAGAGAGGAAACCACCCCCCTTGATTCCTACCTCTGACCCTTCATATATCTTTCTAATTGACCCCATTATTCTGTCAAGAAATGCAAATGCTGGCATTACCCCCCCAAAAAAATCCCAACTAACTCTATTGAATGCCTTCTCTACATCAAGACGCATCAAGAAAAATATAAGTTTACAATCATATTTGGCCAGAGATGAGGTTACTAATGAAGTACTGCAAGTGGGTACAGTAGTAGAAAGGATTAGGAGAAGAACATTCTGACCCCATGACCTGGTTATCATTTTCTACAAAGGAATTAGCATTTACTAAGTTTAGCATTTTTTGGGCTTACCCAACCTTTATTTTTTTTAATTTCTCCAAATCTTTTGGGTTTCTAATACCATGACAGGAATGGACCCCATTCCTAAGTCAATGTATGATTAAAGTTCATGAAATTAGTATTGTTTCAATCTTTGATGTCAGCCAAAAGTGCTCTTCACAGCACCCGCAGTGTGCCCAGTAATGACTCCTTCTGCAATTCGTATGGAGTTACATGAATTGGTAACATATCTAAATACAATTATAGATTCTTTTTTATAAGACCTGTTGCTCCTACTACTATTGGAACTGTCTGGGTATCTTTCTTCTACATTGCTCTCATTTCTGCCTGCAGATCCTGGCATTTTATGACTTTGTGTCTTTCTGTATGCAAGACACTGTAGTCACTGGGTGTGGTGATTTCAATGATCAATTCTACTTTTGTCTTCTTTTCTTGGACCACAATATCTGGTTTTCTAGCATCTGTCTTTTGAACTTTTTGTAATGAGTGATCCCATGTGATATAAACTTCATCATTTACTATGATGCTTTCTGGCTCATGTTTCCAGTGTTTTTCAGCCACTTAAATACCATAATGTTTGCACAATCCCTAGTACAACAGTCTCGTCACATTATTATGCCTTTCAGTGTACAGTCGTTCCACCATTAGTGTGTCGCAACCAGCAACAAGGTGTGTGACTGTTTCCAATTTGGTTTTACAAAACCAACATTTGTCTGTTTCTTCCACATATTCAATGGAGTTTGTAAACCACTATCTTGGGCTGCTAGTATTAACCTTTCATCTCTTGGTTTGAATTTGCCTCTCCTTAACCATTCCTGTGTTTGTTCCTGATCAACATGAGGCTCTTCCAGAAATTTTCTAATCTTGCAACTGTATTTATGCTTTTTTTTCCACTTTTCTTGCCTTGTCATCTGATCCTTCACCTTATATTCTTTATTTTGTTTTTTGGCACATTCAGTTGCTGCCTGGTTTTTATCTACTTCTGGTTTGATTTCCATTCCTGCTTGACACCAATATGCTTTTGCTAAATTAAGCAGAGAAGTCATCTCAGATTTATTCTCCTCATGTTTCAAAACTTTCACTACATTTGGATCTTGTGAGGTCAGCAGATATGTGTGGAGCCCTATGATTGCAGATCTATACATGTAATCAATTTCAAGGAGGCTCATCCCTCCTCTGGATCAGGGAATATTTAATCTTGATATATACTGATTTTTATAAATCATTTGGTGAGCATGATGCATCCTTTTTGTTTTCCTGTCTAATTTATCCAACACGTTTTGGGGCCAGCCGGTCACTCCAAAACTGTAAGTTAGGACAGGAAGAGCAAATTGGTTTATAGCTTGGATTTTGTTGCTAGTTGTCAGTGCTGTTTCCAGAATTAATTTAAGTCTTCTAAAGTATTCCTTACTGAGGTTTATTCGCATTTATTCATGTTTTATTGTTGATCCTTCATCAGTTCTCAAATATTTATACACTCCCTCTTGCTCAAGTTCTTTTATATCACATTCTTGTCCCAAACTGATATATTCCCGCTGCTGCAGTTTTCCTGCTTTAAAGGTTGCTTTTCCACACTTATCAAGACCAAATGACATTCTTATATCATCTGAAAAAGTTTTGACAACTTGCAGCTGTGCTTTCAGTTTCGCATCTGGTGAGCTATACTGTTTTAAATCATTGACAAAGGGAAAATGAGAAGTCTTTACACTTTGTTGTTTTTTAGGAGCCAAATTGTAGCCATGGCCTAAGTTGTTAAGTAAACAGCTTTATGGGTTAATGGCAAGGCAGAAAAGTAATGGTGACAGAGAGTCACCCTGGAATATCCCCCTCTAAATTTTTGTCCCTGGGATAATAATCTGTCCTTTATCATGGCTTAATTGCAAAGTGGTCTGCCACTGTTTCATGGTCACTGTAATGTAGTCAGTCAGTGTAGGGAGGGTGTATCTTATATATTTTGAAGCACTCTTTTATCCATGAATGTGGAATACTATCAAATGCCTTTTTATAGTCAATCCATGCCGTACTTAAATTCTTCCCCTTTTTACAGTTCTCCAGTATGACTTTATTTAACAAAAAATAATCTTTTGTTCCATATGACTTTCTTTTATTACCCTTTTGTTCTACTGCCATAATTGATTTTTCTTCTAAATGACTATAAATTCTGTTGGCATAAATTCCCCTGTATAGTTTATACATCACCAGAAGGCAAGTTATTGGTCTATAATGTTTAGGGTACTTGCAGGTTAACTCTTAAGGAGGAGCATTGTTTGCCTGTTGTTAGCCAGGTTGGTGTCTTTTCGGGGTGCGCATACAAATAGTTCTTACTCATATAAGTCATCTAGTTATTTGATAGATAGTAGACGCTGCCCATCAAATAGATATTTTTATCTATGGGTAGTTCAGTTAGCACACTTAGTAATCATTTCTGGTCTTTGGATGGCATGGAATGTGATCTGTGGTAGGCTATGAACTGATAATTTCTCTTGTTCAGTGTGATTTGAAGATCGTTAAGTGATGTTTGTTCATTACAGGGAATCTGTCTAGAGCAGAGTTGTCCAACAGGTGGCCCTAGGGACACAATCTAGGCCTCTGAGTTATTTTATCTGGCCCTTGGTATGTCAGATAAACTGTTTTTAATGGACAGATACATGTTGACCATGGTAATGTGGTGATCCCCAAAGTTTGCAGAGTATAATAAGTAGCCCCTGAACTGTATGGTAAGTGGTCCCTGAGCCAAAATGTTTGAGCATCCCTTGTCTAGAGAATAGCTTTTCTGTCAACTATTGAACACCCCCACACTTTCTGACAGGTCTGAATGAGTGATGCTAAAGCTGGTAAAGAGGGAGTGCTGCCTTTACACTGAAACCAAGTCTTTGCCAGAGTACTGATATGGAAGTGTTCATGTTGCAGGAAGGTTTCAGATCTAAGACTGTGGCACTGAGCAGAGCAAACCTTAGGTGATCAAGAATGAAACTGCACTGCAAGACCTTTTTTATGTTGGAGTGTACAGAAGGTGGACTCTACCACGTGCAAAATGCACTATGGGGGCATCATGTGCTTTGGTCATTATTAGTGTAGGAGAATATTTTCATCTTAGTAATACACTGAATTAGATGAATATGATAGAGATGTGTTAGTGTATTTCCCGTTTCTCTTTCCTCCTCATTCTTAGATTTTTGTTCCATTTTTTAAACCTTGGCATATGTTGATTTAGTGTCACCTTCTGGAGCTGTGAATGAGTTAGTATTTCTTACTGGTCCTCTGTGTAAGTAAGAGTTAAAATAACTTGTTGCCTTCCTTTATGTATGCAAGTAGCATTTTAGAGCATTTTTAAAATAATAGGTGGGTGGAGAGGGTAACAACATTAGATGCAAGTACAACATATAAATTTCTGGCTACACCCCGACTGAAGGGACAGAGGAAGACAAAACGTCCACGTTTGCCAGTTTGCCAGCTGGGCCAAATTACTAAGGCAGAAATGATATATTGAACCTAGTCCATCAGTGGGCAAGTGGATATGTTGGGTAGGTAAATCTTACCGTTGAGGTTATGTACAAGATAATTGCAGTAACATTGATAAAACAACTGCTTGAAACTACAAGGAAAAAATGATGTAATAAAGTGTAATGTGAGAGCACCACACAGTTAGTGTTTGTTACAACACACAAATGCAGTATAACAACAATAGTGTGAGGGCTGAAGGGGTAGTAGAATGTAAGCACAGCAAGCTCCAAGAGTATGCTAACTCTAGGACGGGGGCTGAACAAATAGTAAAACTTACACACAGAATACATAGAAAAGCAAGTTCACATTCCACCAGCAGCATGATTAGAGGTTGCCCAGGATGCCCCACACCATGCACTTCCTGGAGTGATTTCTGCCAGCAGAATAAAGAGAGTTTGGCTCTGATGCCACAAAATACACACTTCAAAAAGTGAGTAGTCCCTGGTGCTGTAAAATGCTTACTTTAAGGTGTCATTTGGTTCAGGCACCATACAATTATTGTACCAAAAATTTCACTTATAACTCTATACACATCTGACATATTTCTCTGTAGATTTTGTTAAGTGCAATTTCTCTCAAAGTAATTGTTTAGAAACTTCATTCAGCAAAAGAGGACTTTCACTTTTCCTTGAGGTGTACTGACCCTGTAGCTGTAAATAACAAGTTGTAAAGTGCAGTAGGTCTTTTGCATGGTGGTGCAGTGAAATATCTTGTTTGTGATGTATTTTCTGATATTTTGATTCTAGAAATTGCCCTTGCACAATTTCACCTTGAAAACATATGCCATTAAACCTTATTTCTTTTACTTATATTTTGCACAGTTATAAGCTGCACCACAATAATGTGTGCATGTGTGTGTTTTAATTGCTTATCACCCCTACAGTACACAGAGTTCACTGTAGCTCCAAATATCAGCCACACATGCCGAGACCTTTAATTTTTTTTTCTTGCAATTTTACTCAGTTTTGTTGATAAGAAGTTTTTTTGAGATGATCATTGGCTTATACTGTTTGTTTGTAAAGTGCTATGTTAAAGCATTACAATACACTTGGGGTTACTGTTTGTAAAGTGCTATGTTAAAGCATTACAATACACTCGGGGTTACTGTTTGTAAAGTGCTATGTTAAAGCATTACAATACACTCGGGGTTACTGTTTGTAAAGTGCTATGTTAAAGCATTACAATACACTCGGGGTTACTGTTTGTAAAGTGCTATGTTAAAGCATTACAATACACTCGGGGTTACTGTTTGTAAAGTACTATGTTAAAGCAATACAATACACTCGGGGTTACTGTTTGTAAAGTGCTATGTTAAAGCAATACAATACACTCGGGGTTACTGTTTGTAAAGTGCTATGTTAAAGCATTACAATACACTCGGGGTTACTGTTTGTAAAGTGCTATGTTAAAGCATTACAATACACTCGGGGTTACTGTTTGTAAAGTGCTGTGTTAAAGCATTACAATACACTCGGGGTTACTGTTTGTAAAGTGCTATGTTAAAGCATTACAATACACTCGGTTACTGTTTGTAAAGTGCTATGTTAAAGCATTACAATACACTCGGGGTTACTGTTTGTAAAGTGCTGTGTTAAAGCATTACAATACACTCGGGGTTACTGTTTGTAAAGTGCTGTGTTAAAGCATTACAATACACTCGGGGTTACTGTTTGTAAAGTGCTGTGTTAAAGCATTACAATACACTCGGGGTTACTGTTTGTAAAGTGCTGTGTTAAAGCATTACAATACACTCGGGGTTACTGTTTGTAAAGTGCTGTGTTAAAGCATCACAATACACTCGGGGTTACTGTTTGTAAGTGCTGTGTTAAAGCATTACAATACACTCGGGGTTACTGTTTGTAAAGTGCTGTGTTAAAGCATTACAATACACTCGGGGTGATCTTCTTTTCTTCTTTTAATTAGGCAGTGGCTTACATGTTATATAAATACAAATGCCAGTATCTAACTAAGAAGCTTGTCTGTCAGTACTAAACTTAACTTTTTCTTTTTTTTTTCTTTCTATTGGCTTTGTGGCTGTATGTATATATATGTGTGCGGTTCCACTTTATAATCTCGCAATACTGAAATCTCGAATTTCAGTATCTCAAAGCCATTATGTATTTGCAGTTCCACTTCATAATCTCGAAACACTGAAATCTTGAATTTCAGTATCTCGAAATCATAAAGTCGAAATCACAAAACACAGACAGCTCAAAACCGCAAAACTTCAAATCCCGAACACACAGCATACACCACACTACAATACCCACACTACAAAACAAAAAAACACAAAAATATAACCCCACACATCCACAAACCTACATTACAAATAAGCAGGGGGCAAGCGCCCCTGCACCCCCCATGTGGGGGGCTATGCCCCCCCAAACCCCCCTACTTATATATACTAACTAGGAGAGGACATAAAGAGAAAAAGACAGTAAACTCACACCCAGACATTCTACAGTCCATCTCACACACACACACACACACACACACACACACACACACACACACACACACACACACACACACACACACATACAAACACCAACACATCCAACACTTACACACTCATACTTTCACCTCCCTACCCTAACCCACACATACAACTTACAGACACATTCACATACACTCAAACCTCCACCCAAAACCCTTACAAAACACTCACTTAACTTACATTCCACCTAAATCCACACACTACACTGGACACCATCCACACAAAACACTGCACGTAACGTAGTGTAAAGCCATAACTGAAATTCGATATATTAGAATTCGCGATTATGCACTTTCACTATTTTGAAAATTCGACTTTATGGTCTCGAGATACTGAAATTCGAGATTATAAAGGGGAACCATGTGTGTGCACATATGTCAAATATGCAGCAGGAGGCTGCAAAAATGAAGAAGGGTTGGTGATGGTATTCAGTAATTTCAATTAGACAAATCTTTGAATTAATGTGATGGGAGATGCAAGCTAATAATGTACTAATCAGTTGTCGTTGTATTATACAAACATCAGTTTGAACACATTTACAGAGCCACACTTGTAAATGTTCTTCTTTGTCATTAACAAGTGGCCCAGTACAGAGATGTCAGTCCTTCAGCTCTAAACCTCAGCTGGTTGATGAGATACATTATACAGTAACATACAGTTGACTCCACAGTTGATAAGTTGCAACAGCAGATTAAAGGGACCTTTGTTGTAGGCAATCCGTTTGGTCATATGCATTTGCTAAAAGTGATGATCTCAACTGCACAAGTTAATTTATCAACACTGTAGGAGAGGAGCAATCAATGAAAATAAGCAAACTGATTTCATATGGTGGAAAGTGTCATTTCTGAAAAATTACATAGTGCAGTATTAAAATTGTTCACTGCTTTAATTATTAAAATCCACAAGTTCATTTCTTCAAACTGACTCTTTACAAAGAAGCATAATTGTCAACTTCCTTTTTTTCCATTTTAACACAGGGTCTACGAGATCTTCTATAGCCAATGAATATACTGCCAAGTAATTAGCATATCAATAGAAGTAGATTTCATATGAAGGGAAGTGTAATCCTCAAAGCAGTAAATCTACACTAAAAATGCCAATTATTTTTTAATATTTACTATTTAATGTTTACTTTATCATCGTCTATTTCAATTTCCCTTTGTGACAGGTATTCTCTCATGTAATGTATTTATCTCTTGGCTGGGCATCTTCTACTCCTTTTCCCTTATTCCTGTCTTTCACAAATCTTCACCCAGTCTTCTGCTTTCCTGCACATGTGATTGAGTCCCTATAATCTCTTCTCCGTGGCCTAATCTGTAATTGTGGCTACACTGGCTCTGCTGTGATGTCCTTATTTCTTCATTTGTTGCCACAGTGTGCATCGTACCACCCATCATAGGTACTTCGTCTCAATAATTTCAAGTTTTCTTCACTGCCCTGCCTTCACTACCCAGGTTTCCATGCTGTACATAATTACTGGCCACACCACTGTTTTATATAAATCTCCTTCCTGTCCCTTCAGCATGCTTATGTCACATAAAACACCTGACACTGTGTCAGTCGGCTGCAGCCCTTCTGACTCTAGCTTTGGCCTCCTCATTCAGACTTCCCTTCTCCACAACCTCCCATCCTAAGTACTTGAAGCTGTTAACTTGGTCTGCTGTTTTCCCGCCTATTTCTGTTTTCATCTTCTTCTGGTTTCCCACACTTGCTGCCATAACAAATGTCTTGTGTGTACTGTTTCATCCCATGAGCCTTCAGTTTTGCATTCCATTTCTGTGTTTACTGAAGTTCCTGTTCATAGGTTCATAGATTAGTACTAGGATAACTGCTCTTGTGGGCCATTTTAAGCCTAGCTAATTACCCTATGTGAGAATCAAACCCTGTACCTTGTGACTGTAAGGTAAACACCTTAACCATTATGCCAACCTCCCAAGTGTTTGCTTGTAGTGCCACATTGTCTGCATGCAGCAACTTTGTTGATGTGTCCCCTCTAACCTGTTTGCTGACATGCTCCATCACTAGTATGAACAGCAGTAGACTCAAAGTTGAACCCTAATGCACCCCTACTCCCACTGGAAACCCCTTTGTAAGTGCAAACACTGTTCCTTCTTGCATTACTGGGTCCTTGTACATAGCTTTCACTAATTCTACCAAAACCTGTGGTACTTTGAACCACAGCAGAACTACCTAAAGCAGCTTTCTTGGGGCCTTGCCATACACTTTCTCAAAGTGTAGGACTACCCAGTTGGACTTTTTCCTGATATCCGGCTTCTTCTTCACTGTGTACCACATTAACATCACCAAATGGCATGGCACTTACCTAGACCAATGTATATACAATTTCTGGAATAGGCTGCCCTTACCTAGCAAGTAGAGTACTTCCTAAGGAACCATTAAAATCAGGCTAGGTAGCTGGGTTGGATATGTAGAGAAAGTCTATTTAATGGACCCATTGTGGCTGAGTTTCTTGATGGTTTGCTTTCAGTGGATCATAAGAGTTACAAGGCAACTGAGATGTGAGACCATTTCTGCCTTGCCAGTGCCCATTTTTAGACCTTTCCTCTCTTTTCAAGGATGGCCAGGTCAGACATACCATAGGTGTAATTATGAACACCTGTCCACTTGTCCAGCTTCTTCTTAAAGGCAGGCAGCCTGTCATACTGTTTAACATGGAGAGGAGGCTTGCCCTAGAGTATGGATAGGCACTGTATGATAAATCTGACTTTCCTTGTCTTATTTGTTTGTTGAACTAGAATTAGATGTCTGGCCCAAGTGTTAGCTGGACTGTTTGGTTTATGAAGTTTTAAGAGTTTTTGGACTACTGTATGCCTTACAATATAAACAAGGCAAAAATAATCCCTAATGTGTCTATATGAAACTGAGTATACAATTAAAGCCTCCAGTTCTTGGTAGCTCAGATCTGTTAAGCTTATGATCTTTTTAGATACACATTTCTGGGGTCTTTCCAATTCCTTGATATGTTTAGTAAGGTAAATCCCAAAGGAGTGATGTACTTTTATGGTGGGACTAATCAGGGCAGAGGACAAAGAGGTGTAGGGCTTCTTTCGAGTCCGAAGACATACCTTTAGCTATGGGCTGTGCAAGGTAAAAATATTTCCTAACCACTGCTGCATGATGGTCAAACATGAGAACACTGTCCACCCAAGTACCTGAATTTCTCACAGCTTTTTAATATTTGAAATGGTGTGTTGCCCATGCTTTAAATCCACCAGCTAGTAACAAGTATAATCTCCTGTTGGAGTGTATATCATAGGGGGACTTGAAAATGACTCCCATCTTACAATCATCTTTTGCATATTTTTTTTTCACCAGAGATCCTCATTTGATAAACTTAGATCTGGGAAGCAGATACAGAGTAGACAGACTACAGGATACTGTCGTTCTGAAACAGACTCCTCATCCATATAAAACAAAGTTCATTCCTGTCCATATTCAAGCACAACTGGATGGGAAACGGAAAATATACCCCAGGACTGCCCCGTGTACTACTAATGGACAGAGGCAGCTCCTAAATGCTTTATCCCATGCATGGATCCCCTCAAATTATCTGTGGTGTGATCCCAGTTATTCTTATTTGTGGTAATATATAATTATCAACCATGGGAGGGGTAAGGCCAATCCTACACCAAATAGCATGAGTTAATTTGAAAACAAAAAGGGAAATCAGCTAGGTTTAAAATGGTTCTCAAGGGTAGCTAACCTAGTGCTTATGTTTGAATCTATAATAGTGGAGGTCCCAGCACAGATCCCCAAGGAACTCAGCTAGTCACCTTCATGATCTTAGAGGATGCACCCCCTGCTTTTCCATTATGAGTCCTGTAGGTCCAACTAACTTCATACAGGTTAATGTGGCACTCCTTCAAGACTGGTGGCAACGCACGATGCATCGGAGACCATCCAGGTGCAATTAACCATAGGCAAGACTGCTCTGCAAATTGTAGCATGTTACAGGCCACCCTCACAAACTCAGGAACCTCACATGGCCTTCCTGAAAACACTAGAGGGGATAAATGTATCACCAAACACCATCATACTAGGTGACTTCAATTACCCTAATATAGACTGGGAACACTACTCAAGCCCAAACACCCTAGCCCAAAAGTTCCTGGAATTCATAAACTCAAATGCCATGGAACAACTAGTCACCATCCCCACAAGAGGAGATAACATACTTGATCTCATCATCACGAACATGGGAGCACAATGTTCAACACCGGAGGTGTACCCTCACTGGTGAGATCAGACCACAAACTAATCTCACTGGAGGTCCTCATCCCACCCCACCTGAAATAAAAAGACCACAGTAAAGAACTTCTCAAAAGCCGACTTCACACTTCTAAAGACTAGTGTGGTCTCCTTTAAGGCCCCGAGCGGCAGAAAACAGTACTCAAGCCGCTGAATCACTTACAAATGCCTTCTACCAGCACCTGCAGGACTGCATGGATAAGGCAATCCCAAGCAAAACAAAGACTCTTTGTACCAAAGGCAAGCGTCCAGTCTGGTGGACCCCAGCCATAAACAAACTCTACAACAAAAGGAGGAAGCTACTACAAGATAGAGCAAAATCCTTAAAAGGTAAGACACCCTTGATCACTATAAGTAAAAAACTAAGAGCTCTCATAAAATCATCCAAAGCAAATTTCGAGAGAAAAATAGCTAAAGACTCAAAAGACAATCATAAGGCCATCTTTAGCTATGTTAGAAACCTGGGAGGAAACTCCCAGATATGCTCAGAGCTAGTTCAAAATGATGTGAAGATTACTGATCCTACAGACATTGCCAACATACTGGCTGACAGGTTCAGTGCAAACTCCCCCCCCCAAAAGGAGAGATATCTATACCAAACGATTGCAGCCCCCCAAACATCTCCAGCGCCCAAGTGAGAACTGCTCTCTCCAAAGCAAAAAAACAGCATCCATGGGACCTGATGGTGTCCCCGGCTGTGTGCTCCATGAACTCAATGAGGAATTAAACCCACAGCTAGGACAGCTGTTTAATCAAAGTCTTACCTCTGGATACGCACCCAGGGAGTGGCGCACTGCAACTGTGGTACCACTTCACAAAGGCGGTGCCTCCACCGACCCTGGAAATTACCGGCCCATTAGCTTGACAAGCCTTATCTGCAAAGCCATGGAGAGGATCATAATGGACCTCATAAATAAAGACATAGGGAATTTGCAGACTTTGGATCCAACCCAGTTTGGCTTTGTCAAAGGCAGATCTTGCCTTTTAAACTTGGTTGACTTTTGAAACAGTCACCAAAGCCATTGATGAGGGAAAGGCAGTCCATACAGCCTACCTCGATCTGGCTAAGGCCTTCGATACAATACCCCACTCGGGTATCATTGAAAAACTCATCAGCTTAAATGTCAACCCATACATCACAAGATGGGTTGCAAACTGGCTGAGTGACAGAACCCACAGGGTCAGAGTTGCTGGCGCCATGTCAGACTCAAAGCCTGTCACAAGTGGTGTCCCACAGGGCTCAGTCCTGGGCCCACTCTTGTTTGGCATCTACTTTTCAAGTACAAGCAAACACAGGAGGGTTATGGCTGACAAAGTTTGCAGATGACTGCAAACTGGGCGCCATAGTAGAAAACACATCTGATACAGATATCCTTCAGAAGGGTCTCACAGAAGCGGATAACTGGTGCCAGAGCCACGGCCTAAAGTTAAATGCCAAAAATGCATAGTCATACCCTTCGGGAAAAACAAGGTTACCCCTAGCTACCAAATAGGTGGCAATCCACTGAGCACAGAAGAAGTTATCAGGGACCTGGGGACCCAGGTTGATAGTAGTCTGTCATTCGACACCCATGTAGCTAAAGTAGTTAGGAAGACCTTCTACATTGCCCACCTTATCATGAAGGGATTCTCATCTAGATCAAGGGAGGTCATAGTCTCCCTTTACTCATCACTCATCAGACCAATGATTGAGTACAATGCCCCATTCGGAATGTATCTGACCCGACACTTGCAGCAGCTGGAGAGGCCACAAAAGTTCCTCACCAAAAGGATAAAGGGTCTCAAAAATCTGTCCTATGCTGCCCGACTGAAAGAACTCCAGCTCTATTCAGTCGCCACCGCTGCTCAGAGGTGACCTTTGCCTAACATACAAGGCCATGTCAAACCCAGATTTGATGAATATGCTTCACCTCAAAAAATCTAGATCCATCAGAGCCACAAGGGCAGGAGACTTAAACCTTGACACGGCTATTAATAGGACGTGCGGGAGGGATAGATTCATCACCCAAAGACTCCCTATGCTGTGGAACAAAATCCCGGTACATGTGAGGCAGAGCACCTCGCTGGCCTTGTTCAAGAGAAATCTTGACCAATGGATGGGAGATCACAGATATACCCCAGGGATAACCTCAGTGTCACTGCTCGACAGAGGCACAGCAAAATAATGGGTATAGTTCCCCATACTAAAGGGTTGGCGTAAGCCACAAAATGATGGGCTAGGCTTGTAAATGCCCTCGGGCAGATAGCCTAGTATGAACCTATGAACCTATGAACCTAAGCTGGTCCAAAGACCCTTTTCAGCCATTACACAAGTACTACGACAATACAGAAACATAAACTAGATTGAGTCTTCCACAATATAAGCAAAATAATAATATAGGATAGAACAGCAATGAGAATAAAGGTTGTTGTATTAAATACAGAATAGAATTTAAGTTGCAGCCATTTTAATGTCATTAAGCAGAGAACAGCATTTGTAAGGGGCACTGATAGGGATAGTTACATTAAATAAAGTAACATGAAATACCTATTGTAAGCATCTCAGTGGCATAGGTCATTGGGAAGATGATTGAATAAACTATAAAATAATTGTGGCAGCTGTTTTACAGCATCTTAATATTATTTTGCAAGGAAAGCCATAAAGCAGGAGTTTTTTTTTTAAGTGATTCACTTGGTTTCATCATTCTTAACCTATGTGTTAAGTTCAGTAAGTTACTTGAAGTTTTCATTAAAACAAAACTTTTCTGAAACAAGGAAGAGTTATATAGTAGGTGCGAAAGAGGTGAAAATGTCCCCATTCATAGTGATGAGGCAGTATAGACAGAGATTTGTTCTGTATGTCTGATTTATCTGCTATCAGTACATCACCCAGAGGGATTTTAATGTTAATACAAAAGACATTGACCTGGGGGGGGGGGGGGGGGGGCTTTGTAGGAGGCGAGGAATGTTTTCTGGTTTTCTGTTTTGAACAGGTCATTTGACTCAGTAAATAACTCACAGTCAGTGTGAAAAGATGGAAGAGATTTTTTTGCAGACTTTTTGAATTACTTGGAGAGATTAATTTTCTTTTTTAAGTATTTTGGCTAGTGACGATGGATTTACTGATTAGGCTGTGTGGATTTTGTGAAATGGGAGCTTCTCAGTTTATGTCTAGTGAGGTATATGTAAGGGATAATGGCATTGTTTTGATACATTGATACTGAGTGGGTTTTAAATGTGTAGAGCAGAAAAGTCATCAGCTTTGTAAAAGCTGGACACTACACTACCTGCAGATACTGCTATAGATTAGAAGTAAATCTGCAGTTATATTTCTAAGAGCTTGTTAGTCTAATTGTACTGAATTATTGATTACAGCTCTTGTGCTTACCTTTTGAAGCTAACATAAGTAAGAGTTATAAGTAATAAGTTATAAGTAAGTCAGTGTTGTAATACTTTGTAACCTGGGCTCTATCTAGATAACTCAGTCAAATCCAAAAACAAACTGATGAAATTCAAAAACTGAGACAAAATGGTAAACCACACACACTATTTAATGTTAGCGCTTTCGTACACCAAGTATTATATATTTGTTCAGACATTATTTCCCAGGATACAGTAGCTTAAAAAGAAATCATTGTCATGCCAATTAATTGAATAAATTAATCAATCACAAAGAAATTCATTGTTGCTTAAAGGAACATACCAAAACTCCTGTTTTAAAAAAAATATATATATAAATCATTATACAAAGGTGTATTTTTACTAAAATAATCATACAAAAACGTTTTAAAGAATGCCACAAAAATACTAATATTAGTAGTAATAATGATGATAATAATAAAATTACTTTTATCAAATTCATATATATATATATATATATATATATATATATATATATATATATATATACACACACATACTAAAACTTTATTCATTATTAAATCAAACATCACCTCTCTTGTGCTTTTAACTTTAAGCAGCATTTAATGGAGCATGTCTCATTAAGTCCAGGACAGGTGTGTCCATTGGTCTGGGCTTGCCACATTAATTCTCGTTCTTCAAGCCTGAGCTCCCATGAACCACCCCTAATGTTTTTTTCAATATGGTCATCCACAATAAATTGGAGACTGTGGGACTGAAACTCAGCTATATGTCTGGCTAGGGCATTAGTGCTGATATTCCTAGTAATGTCATATAGATGTTCATATATACGCTGTTTAAAAGGATGTTCTGTCTTGCCCAAATAAAAGGCTGGACATTGGCGACAGGTAGCCAAATATACTATGCCCTGACTATCACAAGTGAATTTGCCCTTGATAATATATTTAGTCCCACGTATTAATACATGTGTACCTGTCTGGATGTCCAGGCAATAATGGCACTGTCCACATTTATGCATGACCCAAGACTGATTGTGAGTGATTCTAGGAGCTTCTAATAATGCTTTTAAATTGATACTACTAGTAGTTTTATATCAACACTAGTAATAGGTGACTCTATAGTCAGACACACTGATGTTCCGCTTACCAGGCTGAACAAGGAGAGGGTAACGGTGAGCTGCCTAGCGGGAGCTAGGATCCGCCACATAACACACGCACTCAGCTCACTCCAAAGCAAGTACAAATATGACTCCGTCATTGTCCATGCCGGCTTGAATGATATGAGACGTACCTCCCTGGACTACATGAAAAGAGACATAGAGGAGCTCTCTGATTATGTAGCCCAGGCTGGTATGACCCTGACCCTGAGCAGCATCTTGCCCTCACCAAGAATGATTTCACAATACAAAGACAAGATGATCAGCTTTAATAATTGGCTGAAATACTGGTGTCATTCTAGGGGGATCCAATGTCTGTCTGCTTGGGATGACATGCTGGACAAGCCATGCTGCTTCGCAAGGGACGCCTTGCATCTGTCACCACTGGGCTACTGGATATTGGCTAAGGCTCTTGCCACCCCCGTAGTGCCTTTTTTAGGCAAGGCTCAAAAGACAAACTCACCTCCTTAGAAAACAAAAATGGAAAAAAAATAAGGGTAATGCTGCTCAATGCCAGAAGTCTAAATCTCAAGATGCAGGCACTTGATGCACTCCACAGCATGGAGAACATCGACGTCTGTGCAGTAACTGAAACCTGGTTCGAGGCTCCTGAGAGCACCCCAGTGCTACCTGGCTATACCTCGTATCATGCTTTTCGGCCCCAAAACTTGGGCCAAACCAAAAAGGGAGGGGGAGTGTCCATATTCATCAAGGACACCCACACCTCCAGGTTAGTGGCAACACATGAAGCATCAGAGACCATCCAGGTGCAACTAACTGTAGGCAAAACTGCTATACAACTGGTAGCATGTTACAGACCATGCTCCCAATCTCAGGAACCCCATTCAGCCTTCCTGAAGACATTGGAGGATATGAATGTCTCACCAAATACCATCATATTGGGAGACTTCAACTACCCTAACATAGACTGGGTGTATTATTCTATCCCAAACACCATAGCCCAAAGGTTCCTGGAATTCATAAATTCAAATGCAATGGAACAGCTAGTCACCTCTCCCACAAGGGGAGATAATATACTAGACCTTATCATCACAAACATGGGGACAAAGTGCTCCACACCGGAAGGATACCTCTCACTAGTGAGATCTGACCACAAACTAATCACCTTGATATACATATCCCACCACCACCCCCAACACAAAAAACTACAGTGAAAAACTTCTCAGAAGCCGACTTTACACTTCTTAAAACTGAGATGGTATCCTTTAAGCCCACTGGGCCAGTAGAAACCTCATCCCACAATGCAGAATCCTTCACAAATGCTTTCTACGGACATCTCCAAGAATGCATGGATCATGCAATCCCAAATAAAACCAAGATCCTCTCCACCAAAGGCAGGCGTCCTGTCTGGTGGACCCCAGCCATAAACAAATTGTATAACAAAAGAAGGAAGCTACTGCACGACAGAGCAAAATCCCATAAAGAGAAGGCATCTCTGACCAGCACTAGTAGAAAGCTACGTTCTCTCATAAAAACATCCAAGGCCAACTTTGAGAGAAAAATCGCTATGGACACTAAAGATAACCACAAGGCCTTCTTCTGCTATGTTAGAAACCTGGGCGGAAACCCTCAGATATGTTCAGAGTTAGTTCACAATGACAAAAAATACACTGAACCCACAGATATTGCCAACATTCTGGCAGACAGGTTCAGTGCAAATTTCTCCTCCTCACCCCAAAAGAAGAAATACTTATCCCAGCTGAATGTAACCTCCCTGTCATCTCAGATGTCCAGGTGAGAACCGCCCTCAGCAAAGCTAAAAACACAGCATCAATGAGACCTGACGGTATCCCGGGTTGCGTGCTACGTGAACTCCAAGCGGAGCTAAACTCGCACATAAAAATGCTATTTAACCTTAGCCTTACTACAGGATATGTACCTGAACACTGGCGTACAGCAACAGTAGTCCCACTCCACAAAGGAGGCACCTCTACAGACCCTGGTAACTACTGCCCCATAAGCTTAACCAGCCTGGTCTGCAAAGCTATGGAAAGAATCATTATGGAACTCATAAACAGACTCATTGGGGACTTACAGACACTTGATCCCACCCAGTTCGGCTTTGTAAAGGGCAGATCCTGCCTTTTGAACCTGGCTGACTTTTTCGAAACAGTCACTAGAGCCATTGACGAGGGCAAAGCAGTCCATACAGCCTACCTGGATTTGGCTAAAGCTTTCGACACAATACCCCACTCTGGCATCATAGACAAGCTCAACAGCTTAAATGTAAATCCATATGTCTCAAGATGGGTTGCAAACTGGCTAAAGGATAGAACCCATAAAGTCAAAATCGCTGGAGCCATGTCAGACTCAAAGCCAGTCACAAGTGGAGTCCCACAGGGCTCTGTCCTGGGACCCCTCTTGTTCGGCATTTATTTCTCAGATGTGGAAGCAAACATGGGAGGGTTGTGGCTGACAAAGTTCAGAGATGACTGCAAACTAGGCGCCATAGTCGATACACCAGCTGACACATACATCCTACAGAAAGGCCTCACTGAGACGGACAACTGGTGCCAGAGTCATGGCCTTAAACTAAATGCCAAAAAATGTATAGTCATCCCCTTTGGGAAAAACAAAGTACCCACAAATTATCACATAGACAGTAACCTACTGAGTATGGAAAAAGTAATCAGAGACCTGGGGACCCAAGTCGATAGTGACCTCTCATTTGACACCCACGTTGCCAAAGTGGTTAGAAAAACTTTCTACCTTGCCCACCGTATCATGAAGGGATTCACATCCAGATCAAGGGAGGTCATTGTACCCCTATACTCCTCCCTTATCAGGCCCATGATTGAGTACAATGCCCCATTTGGTATGTACCTCACCCGGCACTTGCAACAGCTAGAGAGACCCCAAAAGTACCTCACCAAGAGGATCAAGGGTCTCCAACATATGTCATATGCTGCCAGACTAAAGAAACTCCAGCTCTATTCAGTAGCATACCGCCTACTCAGAGGTGATCTGTGCCTGATGTACAAGGCCATGTCCAATCAGGAATTGATGGACATGCTCCACCTCAAAAAATCCAAATCCATCAGAACCATGAGAGCTAAAGATTTAAACCTCATCACAAATATGAATAGGACATGCTGGAGGGATAGATTCATAACTCAGAGGCTTCCCATACTCTGGAACAGAATCCCAGTTCATGTTAGGCAGAGCCCCTCACTGACTCTCTTCAAGAGAAATCTTGACGAGTGGATGGGAGATTGTAGGTTTACCCCAGGGGTCATCTCTGTGTCACTACTAGACAGAGGCACAGTAAACTAATTCTGTTATGTAAGGGGGGTCTTCAGTGTGTCACTACTAGACAGAGGCACAGTATTCTAAATCTATTCTGTACACTTTTGTACCATTACATGGGGTGGCGAAAGCCACATCACTATGGCTAGGCTTATAAATGCCCCAGGGCAGATAGCCTAGTACTAAACTATGAAACTATGAAACTATGAATTGAGTCCTCTTTTATAGGTCACCAAGGGCCTCATCCCTAAGGAATTCATGATTGTACGGTCTTCTAAAATGAAATTCCAATTATTAACTAGAATATTCCTAAAGCCTGCAGCATTAGTGGAATACTGAGTTAGGAAACTGGTAACATAGTTGTTTCCAGCATTTCCATTTATAGATTCCTCATCAACAAGAAGGGTTGGTGAACAAGAAACATCTCCATCTGGGGAATAACCTATTGACATAATAGGCTTAAAGTGACCTCTCTGTCTTTTTATTTTAACTTCCACAATAAGGTGGTCAATAAGGGAGTCCAGATATGCACGTTTGATAAACATATTTCTAAGGTTATCACATTCTTTCAAAAATTCATCATCTCTGGATATCATTTTCGACGCCATTACCAACTGACCTTTGACCACTGCTCTTTTTTGATGGTATGGATGATTACTGTGGAAGTGTAGAAAGCAGTTGGAATATGTAGGTTTCCTATAGATTTGTGTTGCATATCTATTATATATTCCATCTTTATAAAGCCTTATGTCAGGAAAGTTAATGGTCTGGCTATTAAATTGGAAAGTAAATTCCAAAAGGATAGTAAAACTAGTCATAACCTCGACCAATTGGGTTGCATCTCTTTCTTCACCATTAAAGATGAAAAAGATGTCGGGCCAAATTCAGGAAGCCTCCGTGTAAGAGTTATAACTCTTACACGGAGGCTGCAGTGAAACTGTGTGATGTCAGCATGTCATGCATATGCATGAGGTGCATGAGGCATGCTGAATCACACTAGTAACTCTTACACGGTCCGTGTAAGAGAGTAGGGGGCGTGTCAGTAGGCTAAGCCCTGCAAGCGGACACGCCCCCGGAAGACTAGAATGGCTGAAAGTAAACAGCCACGAGAGAGGCCATGGAAATGTGCATAAACACACTACACAACACATGCCCGATAGACCATCACTGTATAAAGTGAAGAGATGTAATAAAATTAAATTAAAACCTTTTTTTTTTTTTAAACCCGTAAATGTTTGCTACTGTGTGTGCCCGTGCTTGTGGTGTGCTACTAAGCGCAATCACAGTTAGCAATCAGTGGAAAAGGATATAAGAACTAAATATGCAAAGTAAGCCAAGAAGTAATAGCTTAGCGGTAGAGTTGCCGGCCTAAGAGTAGGCAGGCAGGGTTCGAGCCTCCACAACAACCTTTTTTTTTTTGTAAATAAGCACTAAAAGCCCCTGACAGTATTGTACAAATGTAAATGTATTCCCTTTTGTAAAATGGAATGAAACGGAGCATATATTCTGAAGTAACACAATAACAAAAATAGTCAGAAATGTACTGATAGCTAAGCTGCTGTGAGACGGAGTGCCCGTAGCTGAGTAGTGTTTAAAAAGCTGCAAACTGCGTGCCTGTTGCTAGGCATCGGTTTAACAGACTGAAACTGTTTGCAACTAGCTGTGCTTAGCTGAACATGTGTGTCACTAGCCAATTAAGGTTTATCCCAGCGCACACCGTTTGCGCGGCGCTCCCACAAGCTAACTGCCAGTGCGCATGCGTTAGCTCCATGCAAATGAGCGCAGACCTGGTTTTAAATGCTTAAAAGTGCTTTTGGCATGTTTGCTTGACAGGTTTCAACTCATTTCTGTCAGGAAAATCAAAAATCAGTTGCCAGATTCGAACCCAGGATACCATGCACTAGAGTCAAGGTACTAAACCACTAAGCCATGACAGCAATACCTAGAAATGCAGAAATAGCATATATATGGGATAAAATCCAGAATGGAGCATGATAAAGCATTTTCAGTGAAGTAGATACAATTCCAAAACGGCCAATCAGAGAAATGTGCGGGAAAATCGGCATATATAAGCCCCATAGGTGGGAATACACAGCAGAAACGATTGTAGATCAGAGCTGCAGTCAGAATGAGTGGAGTAGGTGAGGGACGTTGCTTCGAGCACAGCGTTGGGGCATTGAGGAGTCCAGATACATGGTCTGGCTCCTTGTCCATCATCACGAGGCCCAACTCATGCAGGGCCAGGTCTCATGGGGAGCATATAGGGCAGAGGCATGGGACCAGTTGGCTCGTGATCTGACCAGTGCTACTGGCATTCCACGCACTGGTGAGCAGGTCCGTCACCACCATGCGGACTTGAAGCAACGCAAGCAAGACCAGTTGTCCGAATGGATCCAGGAGGCCCGGGATATGCCCAACGCCCCACTACTGAGTAAGTTACATTTTACTTATGTATGTAAGGATTTCAACTAGCTGATACCATGGAGATGTGTAGTCCAATATTACTTCTTTCGTATTACAGCTGCAGGTGTCCGCTCTATGAATCGCGAGATGCATGCCCGTAGGCTGGTGCGGATGTGCCACCGTGCAGGTTAGTAACCCCACCCAGTACTTGTAAATAAATATTATACTGTAGCATGTATCAGAACACTGCAGTGTATTGATTAAAAGTAATATAATGTGCAAGCAAGATTTGAAAGTCTGCAGGTATAGCTGCAACAAGTTCATCAGTATGCAAGTGTAACTGGAAATATAATTGATAGAATTAAACAGTGCTGTAATACAGATGTCCCACCATTAATTAAATATAGTGTAACCTGCAGTAGTCTCAAGAGTACAGCTTCAGAATCTGAGGTAGTCACATGTGAGATATATTCCCTGTTGAAATGCTGAATCATGACAGAAGTGAGGCTGTTGGAAAGTGTTTGAATCACCACTAGTCTAACATGTGAACAAAGCCTAGAAGTAGCAACCTGAACTGTGAATTTGCAGGATGTGTGAGACTGACAGAAAGGGTCATGTATGAATAAATAAAGTAGTAATAACCCCGAATATATTAGCCCCAGTGTGTTTCTACAGAACTAAATGCATGTGGGAAGTACAACTTAATATACCAAACTGATTTCAGTGTGTCAGAATCTGGAATGTCTAGCCAAATGCTGTATATGGTGATCACAGTAAACAATTTGCAGATAGAATGAATGATTATCTGACAGACTAAACAGCCATAGTTGTCCCCTGTCCTGTCATCAAAGTGTAGCAGGATGATGTATCTGATCAAATTCAAAATAAGTAGGATAGTGATGTATTTGTAACAGGTGTAGCTTGACAGTCAAATAAAATTTATTTTGAAACATCAGCCTCAACTTAATTGTGTACCTATTATAAATGTAAATCAATGTGTAACATATGAATGTGTCATCACTTTCTATCTCCGCCCAACCCTATAATTCCATATAACAACACCCACTAAATAATGGTATGTGAACATTTCATTAATCATGGACATTTGTCCGTTTCAAAAATATATGCATGTCTGTTCGTGCATGTGCCCTGTTCATACCTGCAAATCTGATGGCCTGTTGCCATTAATCAACCCTGCATGTTGTTTGACTGTGTATTTCTGTTCAAATAATGCATGTGATATTGATATGCCCCTTGTTCAATGGTGTTAATATCTGGGTGTTTGTTTGATGGGAATACCAATGCATGCTGTTACAACTAATCTGAATGGAATACAATGCCACTAACCCAAACTAACATAACTACTCACAAACCTAGAACGCTTGGGAAGGCAGGTCCCAGCGGACCCACCTCTCCCACCTCAGCTGGTGACTGCACCTGGCACTAGTGCCCAGGCGGACCCCCTCCGGTGGCCCTGTGCCACCTTCGGGTGGAAGCTGCAGGGGATGGGGCCCATCCCCTCTGCAAGTGTGGCCGGAGGGTTCGTCCACTCACCCTCCGCGGTGTCCGGTCTGTGGTGCGAAGGGAGATCCAAGACACTGTTCTTGGGCCCCTCGCCAGCTCAAGGCTCATGTGGCACAGCTAACGGCCCGGCCATTGCCCGCCTACACAGCCCCAGCACAGCCCGTCCTGGGCTGTGAAGGAACAGTGGCAACTGCCTATGGGTGGGGATATCAGTTCCACTGTTGCCATCTGTGGGCTCACGCATCTTGGAAATCCCAACCTCCGTCCCTGTCAGTTGTGTAACCCCCACGTGTGTCATACACGCCCCTGTATCGTCTTGTCTGTCTTGTCTGTTAACCTACCCAACCTACCTCCCCAGCTATACCGACTTCCTTCACCTGACATACCACTCTCACCTGAAAAAAAAAAAAAAGGGCACTCTGTACCCACAAAAAAATTATGCCCCATACATAGCTGTCCATGTCGCACACGTCTGCTTGACATTGAAACAGTTAATTACAATTGGCTCTACAACAACTATTAATGTTGTCCTGACACCTCTCTCAGGGGTGAAAGGTTTCCAATGTCTCACCAAAATACATGGAAATGCACAGCTGTTGCTACCAAAGACATGGGCATCTATGGGCCTTACCTACATCCCTCCTGCAAATCCCACGCTTGTTTCCCTACTGTCTTACCCTCTTTGTGACCCCTTTTTCACCACTTTCCTGTCACCCCTTTTTCTTTTCTTTCAAAGGAATTAGCGCGGGTGTGCGCTTGTGTTGGGGGCGCTCACCGCCAGTCTTGCGTGAGCTCCAGCATAAGTGCAGACCTGGTTTAAAGTGCTTAAAAGTGCCTTTATGGCACTTTGATTGACAGGTCCTGTACTCAGTTTGAAAGTTTGCTAAGAAAAATAAATTCCCACTGTCAGTCTCGAACCCAGGACCTTGGTAACATTAGTCTGTATGACCTACCACTAAGCCATGCCTGCTTTACAAGAGCACAGTGCTAAAATAAATATAACATGTAATAGTAGGAATCAGTATAAAGGCAATATAGGAGATGTACTATCTAAAGCATGTCAGGTAGAGTTTTAATGGCCAAATTACTGGATTCCCATACTAGTTCAGTGTGAACAGAAACAGCCCTGCTACCTGTTAGCTTGTACATAATAATGTAAGGTAATGTACATATGTGAAGGTATGTATATCTACACATACATATATATAAATATATATTAATACATATGAAATATAGTCGTAGGTCTCAGTAGCCATACACACTCACTACAGGAAACAGTGAACATAATTGCAGCAACCTGAATCTGCAACACAGCCTGACCCCTGTGTGACCTACTTACCCTTCTAACTGCTTAAAGGTGGCCTCAGCACTTTGATTGACAAGTCCTGTACTCAGTTTGAAAGTTTGCAAAGTAAAAAAATTCCCACTGTCAGTCTCGAACCCAGGATCTTGGTAACATTAGTCTGTATGACCTACCACTAAGCCATGCCTGCTTCGCAAGAACACAGTGCTAAAATAAATATAACATGTAATAGTAGGAATCAGTATAAAGGCAATATAGGAGATGTACTATCCAAAGCATGTCAGGTAGAGTTTTAATGGCCAAATTACTGGATTCCCATACTAGTTCAGTGTGAACAGAAACAGCCCTGCTACCTGTTAGCTTGTACATAGTAACGTAAGGTAATGTACATATGTGAAGGTATGTTTATCTACACATACATATATATAAATATATATTAATACATATGAAATATAGTTGTAGGTCTCAGTAGCCATACACACTCACTACAGGAAACAGTGAAGATATATGCAGCAACCAGAATCTGCAACACAGCCTGGCTCCTGTGAGACCTACTAAGCCCTTTAACTGCTTAAAGGTGCCTCCAGCACTTTGATTGATAGGCCCTATACTCAACTCAAAAGCAGAATATGAGCATACTAGTAGGCCCTACCACAAGACCATTGTAACACTAGTCTGTATGACCTACCACTAAGCCATGACTCTCATACAGGAATATAGTGCTAAATAAGTGGAACATGTAATAGTAGGAATGAAGATAAAGGCAATATAGTATGTCTACTACCCAAAGCATGTCATGCAGACTTTTATAGTCCCAATTACTGGGTTCCCATACTAGTGTAGTGTTAACAGAAACAGCCCTGCTAATTGTTAGCTTGTACCCAATAATGTCAACTAATGTACATATATGAAAGTATGTATATGTACACAGATATATATATATATATATTTATATAGCAATACATATGACATATAGTTGTAGGTGTCAGTATGCATACACACTCACTATAGGGAACAGGCAAGATAAATGCAGCAACCTGAATCTACAACACAGCATGAAGCATGGTAGATGTACTAAACTTCACACTCACAAAACACTGTCAACAGCATACCAGCATGGTCCACGCCCTACAATCTGAAAGGGCAACGCCTATCTCACATACCCTTTTATAGCAGTGTCCTGAAATCACAGTGAGACATGCAATCAGTACACACCCAGCTGCATGCAATTAGCAAATGCTGCCTTACAATTGGTGCAGAGGCCATCACATGGACCTATGCAGATACCTACAAAAGCAATGAGTACCCACACTACACTCATGCAATACATTCATTGCACAAAACCGACAGAGAAAGAGAGAGAGAGACAGAGAGAGAACAAAACAGAAATAAAGACAGCCAGCAGCAAAACCAGCAGCAGCAGCAGCAGCAGCAGCAGCAGCAAACTTCAAGCAGCACCAGTGACACACCAACAGCTGCCACAAACACAGGTAATGCAAAGTAGCAGGTTAATCCTGTGTATACTGTGACACCTCAAATGTATCATAGTTCACTATCTATAGGTATGTCCATGAGATAGGTTGTGTGTAGATAGTCATGAAATATAAACATATGTAATATTGTTGTACATGCGGGCCATAACTAACACTTCCATAGCTTAGAACACAAGGCCAGTTGTGCATATGATGCAGTAGTTCCCAGGGTCAGTAGAGGTTCCTCCTCATTGGTGTGGGACCACTGTGTATGTATGGCACTGTTCAGGTACATATCCTGTAGTATGGCCAGGGATTAATATCAGTCTGTCATGTGGTGCTATGTCCTCCAGGGGTGAATGTAGCACACATCCAGGGATACCATTTCGTAACAGTGATGATATGTGTTCTGCAATGATGAGGGTGGCTCTCACCTGGACATGTGAGAGGATAGGGAGGTTACAGTCATCTGGGATAACTAATAACACGTGTGTAGGACAATGGGGGTACCTGCACCTAAACTGTCTGCAACAATGTTGGCAATATCTGTGCATTTGGTGAATGCGAAGCATCTTAACACTGCAGACAACAGATGCCTTCCCGTCATGTGAATCTGCCCTGTGCTGCGTTAGCCTCCTACTATTGTTATATAATATGCCTGTATCTGTAGTCCACTGGACAGGATTAATAAGTGGTGTGCAGTTGTTCTGGGTTAGATAACTGTGTGCACAGTACATGCAGTATGTGGGATGTCTGTGGTAAGCATATGCAAAGGTGCTGGCGGTGTGTGTTGTGGCTTGCACTGGCCCAGTGGGCTGCATGGATAGCATCACTGTCATAACTACTGAATAACTGTGTAATAACATGCATACATAGCAAGGTAGTGTACTGTGCTTGTGGTGTTGTTCAGATATGTATATCCAGGCTGAGTAATGTGTGTCCACATCACAGGGTTGGATGGCAGCACACATCCAGTATGTATGGATGAACACCCAGAATGTGTCAGACGTGTCACCTGTGCAGACGTATCTGGCCATTACCTGTGCATCCCCACAACACACACACATGCAACATATGGCAGATGTACTATAGCAGTACACACATGTTCATAGGTTCATACTAGGCTATGTGCCCGAGGGCATTTACAAGCCTAGCCCATCGTTTTGTGGCTTACGCCACCCCTTTAGTATGGGGAACCATACCCATTATTTTGCTGTGCCTCTGTTGAGCAGTGACACTGAGGTAATCCCTGGGGTATATCTGCGATCTCCCATCCATTGGTCAAGATTTCTCTTGAACAAGGCCAGCGAGGTGCTCTGTCTCACATTATCGTGATTTTGTTCCACAGCATAGGGAGTCTTTGGGTGATGAATCTATCCCTCCAGCATGTCCTATTAATAGCCGTGTCGAGGTTTAAGTCTCCCGCCCTTGTGGCTCTGATGGATCTAGATTTTTTTAGGTGAAGCATATTCATCAAATCTGGGTTTGACATGGCCTTGTATGTTGGGCAAAGGTCACCTCTGAGCAAGCGGTGGCGACTGAATAGAACATACATGGACATGCTGGAGGGCAAATTCCTAACTGAGAGGCTCCCTTCACTCTGTAATGAGCTCGAACAGTTGAGAATGAACAGTTCATAGGTTCATACTAGGCTATTTGCCCTAGGGCATTGGTAAGCCTAGTAGAATGTGTTTGTCTTTGCCACCCAATCACAAGTTATGCTGCTATGCCCTTGTCCGACTTTAGTATACTGTGCCTCTGTCTAACAGCGACATAGAAGTGATACCTGGGGTACAACTATGATCTCCATCCACTCATCCAGATTCCTATGGAAGAGAGTCAATGAGGGACTCTGCCTAACCAGTAGTGTGAGCTCATTACAGAGTGAAGGGAGCCTCTCGGTTAGGAATATGCCCCTCCAGCATGTCCATGTATGTCAGTGCTGAGGTCCAGCTCTCCTGAGCATGTGGCTGTATGGGACTCTGATTGCCTGAGGTGCATCACGTTCATTACTGCTAGGTAGGACATGGCTGTATATGGCATGCACAGATTGCCTCTGAACAGGCAGTATGCCACTGAGTCCAGCTGGATTCACTTTACCTGGGCAGCATATGACATCTGTGTGAGCCATTGCATCCCCTTGATGATGTACTGTTGTCCTGTAACAGTTGCTGTAGGTATCTGGTTAGGTACATCCCAAAAGGTGCATTGTACGCAATTATAGGCCTGATGATGGATGAGTACAGAGGCACAATGACCTCCCCTGCCATACATGTGAATCAGTCATGATTAGCTGGGCTATATAATATGTCTGTCAATCCATGTTGGCCATGTGGTAGACAAATGACAGACCGCTACCATGTTTCTTCCCCAGGTCCCCAACTACGTCTTCTGTACTCAATGGCCTAACACCTATGTTGTACTGTGCCACCAATGTGGAGGCGTGGGAATCTGTATTGAATACTGATACTCCCCCTCCCTTGTTCAAGTGTTGTGGCCGACAAGAATGGTAACAGCTATAACGTGGTAGTACTGGTGTGCTCCTGTGAAACCTGAAACAGGTTCATGTTACTGCACAGATATCGATGTCCAGAATGCTAGGTAGGGTTTTGGGTGCGTGCATCCTTGGGTCTAGACGTCCAGTGTTGAGTAGCATCACTCTTACTTCCTCATCCTTTGTGATACAAATGGATGTGGGTTTGCCTTATGAGCCTTGCCTAATACAGGCACTATGGGTGTAGCAGGACGCTCTGCCAAATATCAATAGGACTGTGGTGACAGGTGCAAGCTGTCCCTAGCAAAGCATACCACCCCAAGATGGCAGGCATTGGCACACCTGTGAATGACACCAGTATGTCAGTCAATTGTTGGAAGGGATCATCGTGCCTTGATATTGTGGCATTGTTCTAGGTGAGGGTAGGATGCTACTCAAGGTCAGGGTCAAACTGTCTTGGGCTACGTGCTCAGAGAGCTCTGTAATGTCTCATGTCATGTAGTCCAGGGAGGAATGTGTCAGGCCATTCACAGCAGCATGGACATTGACTGAGTCATACCTGTACCTGCCTTGGGGTTACCTGACTGTTTGTGTTATGTGGCAGGTCATAGTGCCTGACAGGCTGCACACCGTGACCCTCACCTCGTTAAGCCTGGTGAACGTGATGTGAGTGTGCCTGATGATAGAGGCACCTAGTACATGTGTATGAGGTGTGTTGTTAACTGTTAATGGCTGTGAGTGTTCAACACATTGGCTTTGTGTGATATGTGTTGCACATGTTCGTTTATGTGGTAGTGGTTGCCTGGATGTCTGCTTAGGAGGTTTCTGCTGCATAGGCAGAGCTGTGGTCTGAGCCTACAAGTATGATCATGTGTGATCATGTGTTAGGTCCGCTGTTGTGGTAGGTCTACGTGAGACTGGAAGTGTAGTGAGTGATCCCCTTTGCCACGTGACTGGTTATGGCGGTATTGAGTAGACAGAGCCTAGCCTCCAGTCTGGTATATGGTTGCATCACTCACATGAGTTTGAATTTGTTGTTAGGAGGAGGGTTGTCTGTGTACATGCATCTGTTCTAACATTGTCTCTGGAGTACCACACTCACCAGCTGGACTGAGGAGGGAACTGACAACTGACCTCTGGACATGCTAGAATACTATTGTGAACTCTGTAATCACTAATGATTGAAAACAAGGTCCAGTGGGGAGTGAGGGTGTACTGACATTACCTACAACTGCTGACTGATATAAAAGCGTCAGTGAGCAAATGCCAGGTAACCTAAGTGCAATGTGTCACAATGAAGTAAATGCAACAATGACAAGCAGTCACTTGCTGTCATGTGTAACATGGAAGTACGTACAGTAAGCAATGCAGATAACAGTAGTGAGTCACAGATGTGTTGCAAAGATGTGTACTATGTGGAAGTAGCATACCAGTGAAATAACAAGCTAACAGATAACAAGCATATAAACAAAGGTAGATGCAGGAGGCCTGGATGTAGTGTTTGCTACAACAAACAAGGTGTAGCAATGTCAGTAAGATACAGCTCAGATATGCAGGCACTATAAACCTGAAACCAGATGTCCCCAGCTATAAATGGCAGAGTACAGCCTATTGTCACACATGAGTGCAGACCACAAACCTCGTTAATGTTAAATAACTGGCCTGAAGGCCAACTGCCCATACCAGAAGTAATACACTTGTACACTGGGCCCACAATCAGCAGTTCCCAACTTCAATGGATGAAAGATATGTGTCCTGCCACCACAGTGCTTGCCACCAACCTCCCTAATGTAAAACAACTGGTCTGAAGGCCAAGTACTTAGTACAAATGACATAGAATGATAGCTACACTGTAATCAGGTTTTAACCAATCAGTAATAAGTAGAAGTTAACACTCCTGTATAGAATGTGTACCATGTATTGTTGAGATACTATGCTGATAACCTGTTTGTGTACCTTTCCAGATAGACATGGCACCTAAAGGAATCCTGCCTACTCTGCTGCAGAGGATGACGTGATCCACCAGAGCCTGGTGCGTGACTATGCCATCCTGTTCTCACGCACCACCCAGAATCAGCAGGAGAGGTCTGCACTGTGGCAAAATCTTGTTAGCAGGATAAATGATGTTGGCATGCATGATAGGACATATGAGCAGGTGAGACATCACTGCAGTGATTTGATAAGAAATGTCCGCCAGCGTGCTGCAGATATCCGCAGGCAACAGGCTGCCACAGGTGGGGGTGGCCACACATCGCCCCTCACCAGACAGGAGGGGCTACTGCTAAGTGTTGTGGATCCAGCCCCAGAACAACAGCAACCATCATGCATCCTGATGGAGGTTGGATCCACACAGCAGCAAGACAGCGAGCGTGCAGGTAAGATGCCATATTCATTTATTGTTATTACTTTTACATTTGTTGACCCAGATAGTCTAGCTGGATATAAGTTCATTTCAGTAGAGGCCTGTGGAGAAAAGCTCCACACATAACGTAATAAAGGCAGACAGACAAGTTGTCATTACAGACAGCCAACATAATAGAATTGTACACCAGCCTGTTAATTAAATCAACATACATGTAAGGAAGTCAAACAGTTTAGAGTCATACACAATGTACCGTTGGTTTCAAAGCAATCCTACCTAAAGCATAATGGTTATGCAATAAGGCAAAAGCCATATACATAATAGTTAGGGCTCAGAAGGGTAGAGAAGTAGAAGGAGTATGACAGATACAATGATATGGAAGAGGCAGGAGTCAAGAAGGGAAGTGAGGAAAAGAAGGAAGACAGTCAAGAGGAGGTGGGAGGGATGGGAGAAGTAGGTCAGAGCATAGAAGGACATCAAGGTGAAAGAAACAGGGTAGAAGCTAGTTTCTATGCACAATGAGGGGTTAAAGGTGAAGAGAGGGTAGGGAGAGGGACTTTAGCCTGGACTCCAAGAAGAACAAAGCCAGTGGTTTTGGAAGTACAGTTTGAGTTGACGTTTGAAGAGAGGTAAGGGTGAGATTAGAGTTAACTCCTGGTATGTACATATGACTGTTCTGTACGCTGTTACTTCATGCACGCATAAGGTGTGCATGTGGTATGTATCTGTCATCATGATATATATACAGACATGATGTGCAGCTGATGTGTATAAGGGAACTAGTGTACTACTGTACTGTATCATGTGCAAAATGAATGGCACACATGTGCCCACTGACATTACTCTCTTTACACTTCCAGGTCCCTCCCATGTAGCAATGAGGCAGGCCATACATGCTGGTGAGTCTTTTAAAATTATCTGTAAAACAATTTATAAAACTAGGAAGAGTAGTGTAACTCTGTAGTAGACATGCTGGTGACTGTGTTCACAATAACTGTAATTGACAGGTAGTAAATTGAGTAGTGTAACACGGTACTGATGTGTGTGTTTACTGTGGGGTGTGCATGTGTGCAAGTGTGCCTGTGCCCAAGTGTGCATGTGTGTTAGTGTCCATGAGTGCATGTGTCCATTTCTGAATGTGTGCATTAGTATTGAAGTGCATCTCTTTCAAATATGTATTGAGACTGTAATCTGTGTTCCATGTTTTCCTCCCGTAGGTTCTGGTGCTGCTCTGGTGACCTGCAGCAGGGAACCTGAATCTTGTGCCCCAGGTACTGATGATGATGAAATCTCTGTAATGGTGCAGGAAGGTGTGTCTGGGTCCGCCATTGGTCAGCCAATTGACAGTACACAGCTTTCAACCCCGTCAATGCGCACAGTCATCCTGCCGTTACATCCTTTGTCACCATTGTCCCTAGGTGATGGACAGTCAGCAGTGGGCATAGATCAGGGTAATGTGGTACCTGTGGTACATGCATCCTCACAAGGCAGCCATGTGCAGAGGCCTCCAATGGTACCACGCAGACAGTCTCCCATGGGTTCTCGTGGGGGCATCCGTGGCCGTACTGCCTCTGGCGGCGTGCCCAAGGAGGTATGTCAACCTCCACTATGTTTAGAACTGTCATGCAGGCACAGGCACGTATGGAAAGGTACACCAGACAGGGTCTGAGGGAGCTCAGAGCATGTCGCATAGCCATGACAGACGGCATGCATGATGTTGCGAATGCTATCCGTAACTTCACAGATGTCGTTGACAGACGTTGTGGGGGCATAGAACAGCTGCTCCACAACCAGATGTCCATGGGCCAGGGCAATGGTGTGCGTTTGCGACGTTGACGTGGCCGTATGCCAGCAAGAGCACCAGCTGGCAGTGGCCGGCGACAACGGGCCCACTCCGCGCCTCAAGTGCCAGCACCAGCCCCAGCAATGCTGGGTCTGTGCTGTCATCCAGACGTCCCAGGAGACCATGTGCACGTGGCTCTGGACAGTCCCAACAGGGAACTGTGTCCAGTCAACACACCCCTGCTTCCGATGACAGTACCCAGTCTGGGTTAGTACGGATACGCCCGTAGCACCCTGCCAGGCACAGGTACCGTGTCCGTGCCCACAGACACTGATCTGGATGACCTGACAGGTGCAGTCTGTGGCTGTCCACAAAACCCTGTACATGGCAGCCATTATGTGGGACTGTGTGCGTGCTTACACACATGCAGAAACCTGGAAACCTAACACCTAGGGCAAACACATACGCACACACACTGCACCAACAACGGTCCACCCTGTACTGCTGCCCCTCACAAACACACATACACACACATGTCAATTGGTGTTACCAGTGGCGGCTTGGGCATACCTAACCCACACCCTGTGCATATGATGACACTGTGCCACCTCCTGCATACTACAACATCGGTGCAGGTAAAGGTAAACACGTTGCTGATGCACAGGGTGACTACATAGATGTGTATAAGTAGTAACATGTTGGTAACTGTTGACTGTTGCAGTATAAATGTGTGTATATCCCAGCAGTCCTGCTGCAGTAACTGTATGAATGTCCTCAATTGTTATCTGCACCCATACTACTTAACAAAGTGTACCAGCTGCACACCATCTCATGCTAACATTGACTATGGCAATGCGCATCTTGTGCTGTTATGTAGATTCAGCTACATGTATCTGTTCTGTCACACATGCATTTATACACACCCTGCTACCCACACACATGCACACGCTCACCTGCCATTCCCATTATTTATCACCCTACATGAGTAGCTGTTGATACATGACAGGTACACATTTCAGAAGTGCACTATGTTGTTTACTACTGGCATCCCCTTCTCTACCTGTACTCACAGGGTTCAGGCAACCTCATCAGTTGGAAGATGTAATTTGCATCAGGTAATGTAGTACCCTGATTGCCACAGCAAACATGTTTCCCATACGGAAATGCACACACAGACACATCCCACATCCACACACTTGCCACATTCAGGCTTCAGAACACTATCTAGGTATATTCGGGTACATGTGCGTGTTACAGTAGCATGTAACACTATACTGAGTACTGGCAGTTAGTTGTCTGTTGTCATGTTGTCTGTATAGAATAAAAGAATTGTTTGATTATCCTACTCCGTTTTGTGGACATTACTTGAAGAAGTGTTACCTTACATGTGTTATCAGTACCACCACCTTCTGTTTTGTAGTTTTGTTTGTATAGGGTGCTATCAACATCACTGCTTGTTAAGGGTAATGACCACCCTGCAGTGCATAGCCCCATGTGGCAAAAGCCACATCCCACCCCATCATTGTGCACACACACTAACCCCACCAACAGTAAAACACATACTTTCCATTTGCAAGATTCAAACCCATACCTAACTGTGCAATGACAGTAGAAACAGACACATTAGCAGAGTGTGCTATTTGCAGTAGTTGGAGAAATCTTTACTAATGCTGTACTTAGAGGGTGCTGACATCATCTGTGTGTAGGAGGAGGGATGTGCACCCTGTAGTGTGTTCTCCCAGTTGGCAAAAGGCAGTTAACCCTCCCAGCATAGTGCACACACATAAACCACACTCATACTAACACACATACATTCCCTTTGCAGGATTCAAACCCCTACCTAACTACGTTATGACACTGAAGAAAGGCGCATTAGCGGGCGTGCTATGCAAATTACTTGAGGACTTTACTACAGGTGATATAGTTATACAGTCCTGACATCATCACTGTTTCAAAGGGGATCTGCATCCTGTACCATACTGTCACGGTTGCTAATAGGGACATTTCCCACACGCACACATCGATGTGTTGGAGGTTTGCATATGTGGGGATCCAGAACTCCAGTGTGATTAGTATATGGTTTGATTGCAACAATGAGGATATACTCCCAGTGGTGAGCAGTTTGTACTCATGTTTGTAAAGATCAGCTCTACTATATCTGCCCCTCTTGTGGGAAGGTTGGTTACCTGTTCCATAGCCAAAGAATGTCCGATCAATGGGAACCTTAGAGCTTGGGTATTGTGGCTTGTGTAATGTTCACAGTCTATGTTTGGGTAGCTGGCATCACCCAGTATGATGGTGTTTGCAGAGTAATCTAAACTCTCCTGTGTCAGCATGAAGGCTGTGTGGGAGACCTGAGTTTGAGAGGGTGCTGTAAGAGCTCCTCTGTGTCTCTTTCCATGTGGTCCAGGGAGTGCGTCCCAACAGGTAGCTGACTGTGACCCTCCCTTGCTCTGTCTGGAGGCGGCACGTCTGTCAACAGCTCATGTCAAGCAAGTGCACACCCCTCATAAATGATGTGGAAACCTTCAAAGGCCCAAGGCCTGTTGAAAATATGGACCAGACTGCAGATACCTGTATAGAGTCATTCTGTGGACACATTCAGGAATGCATGGATCATGAAGCCACATATGAAAGCATGACCCAATTCTCCAAAGGCAGATGTCCTGGGCGGACACCAGCCATAAACACACTATACAATAGAAGGATGGCGCCACTACATGATACAACAATCTCCCAAAATGTGAAGGCACCACTGATGAGTATTGGATGACAACTACAGGCACCCATATGATTGTCTAAGGCCATCTTTGAGAGAGGATTCCACAAGCCACTGAGGATAATCACAAGGCTGCCTGTAGTTATGTTAGTAACCTGAGTGGTACTACCCAGATATGCTCAGAGGTAATACAATATGTCACACAAAATATAACACACACAGACATTGCCATCATCCTAGTGGACAGGTTCAATGCTGCCTTCTCTCCCCACCACACCAAAAGGGAACATATGTCTCGCAGCACAATGCTTCCCCCCCTGACATCACAGATGCTCAGGTAAGAGATGCCCTTCCCAAAACAATAAACACTGCATCAATGGGACCAGACAGTGTCCCAGGCTGTGTCCTACATGAACCACAAGAAGAGCTACACCCAGACATAACAACACTGTTCAATCCCAGCCTTAATACACGATATGTGGCCAGAGAGTGGCATACAGCAACAGTGGTCCCTCAACATGCAGGTGGTGCTGTCACGGATCGTGGACACTACTCGCCCCATATGTCTGACTAGCTTTGTCTGCAAAGCTATGGCAAGGATCATCATGAACCTCACATATCTAGATATTGTGGACCTACAGACATGTCACCATACACAGTTTGGCTTTGTCAATGGCAAATCCTGCCTATCAAACCTGTTTGCTTTGTTTGAAACAGTCACCAAGGCCACTGTCAAGGGGTAGGAGGTCCACACAGCCTACCTGGACCTTGCATAAGCCTTGGATACAATACCCCACTTGTGCATTCTAGGGAAGCTCACCAGTGTACATAATAACCCCTATGTCACTGTGGGTATTGCACAGTGGCTCAAGGGCAGAACACACATGGTATAATTGCTGGAGCCATGTCAGCCTCCAACCTGGTACAAGTGGTGTCCCACAAGGCACAGCCCTAGGAGCTGTCATGTTCATTATATATTTGTCGTAGGTACAGGCCAACATGGAAGTACTGTGGCTCAGCAAGTCGCAGGTGACTGCAGACCGAACACCATAATCAACTCAACAGCTAACACACGCATCCTCCAAATGGGACTCTTGCGAACACACGACTTGTGCCACAGCCATGGCCTCAACGTGAATGACAGAAAGAGTATAGTCATCCCCTTTGTCAAACACTAAGTGACCACAATGTACCACATATGTGTTAATCCAGTAAGTGCAGACCAAGGAATTATGGACCTTGGGGTGCGAGGTTGATAGCATTCTACCATTTGACAACAACATGGACAAAGTGGTTAGGTAAGCATGTTATATGGGCCACATCATCATGGGATCCACATGTAGGCCAGGGGAGGACATTGTGCCCTTTACTCATCCCTCATCATGCCCATAATTGACTATGATGAACCTGTCGGCATGCACCTTACCAGACACCTGCAGCAACTGGGGCTACCACATATGTACCTCGACAAGGGGATCAAAGTGCTCAAACAGATGCCACATACTGACTGGTTAAAGTAGCAGCAGCTCTACTCAGTGACATACTGCCTCTTCATAGGCAATCTGTGCCTGACATAGAAGGCCAGGTCATACCCTCACGTAATGGCCATGCTGCATCTCAGAATATCCAGATCCCACCAGGATACACGCTGAAAATACTTGAACCTCAGGAGTGATATGCATAGGACATGGTGGAGGGGCACATTCACAACTCAGAGGCTCCCTTCATTCCTGATTATTATCCCAATAGAGGTTAGGCGGACTGACTCAGTGACTATCTTCAAGAGCGATATTAATGACTGGATGTGACATTGTAGGGTTACTCTGGGTATCACTTATGTGTCACTGTGAGAAAGAGACACAGTATACTAACCTTGGAAAAGGGCATAGCAAGACAGATTCACAATGCATGTTGAAAGGCACTTACATTCTGGCTAGGTGGATACATGCCCTGGGCAGATATCCCTGTACGAACCTATGGACCTATGTCTCTTTTTCACCATTGGCCCTATGTGCTGTCAATCACCAATGTAATCTCAATACTCCGGTAGCATGTGCAAAGGTCAGTTGTCCGTCACCTCTATGGTACAGTTGTGGAATATGTGTGTCATGTAGTAATGTCACAGCTGCCACATGTACACAGTCAACCCTATCCCCTACCCATTGATGTACATCACATGTATGAGATGGAAACACATGGCCAAACTGTAACAACAACATACAAGTCAGTCAGATGCATGGACACATGACTCAGTCATTGTCCATGCCACCACAACTGATGTGGGATGTCGCTCACTGGGATACGTGATAGGGAACATGGAAGGGATCACTGAGCAAGTGACACAGGCTGGTAGACCCCTGACCTTGGTTGGCATCAGACCCTCACCAGGGATTCCGACAAATTAATGAATGCTAATGAATAAGTGTAGCTACAACACCCTAGCTGAATGGTTCTTAGCATGCAGTCACTGCATTGCTATGGAATACTGTCTTACCACTCCCACAACAGGTGAGAACATGCAGCTCCTCTACATTAACAACATGTAGACTTTATGCCCCAGACCAGGTGTGCATCCCTCACTACTAGGCTGATAGCATCTACATATCACACTGTATATACACATCCCACATGCAGCATCTGCACAGAAGACCACGGTCATAATGTTACCCTGTGCAAATACCATGTATTCACATGTGGCAGGCATCACACATGGTAACTATTGAAAGTCACAGGTACATATGTGTATTTGGCACACACATACAGCATGTGTTCATTGCCATAACTGGTGTAATCAATGTCATGCATTATTGTGAGGGACAACCCACACACATGGGCATTCTGTGTGTGCACAACACACATGGCATGTCTGTAATCAAAAGCCTTACATAATTGTGATATCGTTTAGAAAGGGGTATGTGCATCTTGTAGTGTGTTTTCACAGTTGCCAAAAGGGATATATCAATCATACACACTTACCCCCCTTCACACACACTTGCCACCTGCTGGATTCAAACCCCTACCTAACTATGTTAAGACACTACAGACGGACGCATTAGCACAGCACGCTATTTGCATTACTGGGGGATTTCCTTTCCCCTGATATACTTATAGGGTGCTGACATCATCAGAGTCTAGAAAGTGGAATGATCATCCTGTGGTGTGTTTTCCCAGTTGCCAAAAGGGATTTTTTTTTCATACACACTTACCCCCCTTCACACACACTTGCCACCTGCAGAATTCAAACCCCTACCTAACTATGTTATAGACACTAGAGACGGACGCATTAGCACAGCGCGCTATTCGCATTACTGGGGAATTTCCTTTCCCCTGATATACTTATAGGGTGCTGACATCATCAGAGTTTAGAAAGTGGAATGATCATCCTGTGGTGTGTTTTCCCAGTTGCCAAAAGGGATGTTTCTTTCATACATACTTACCCCCCCTTCACACACACTTGCCACCTGCTGGATTCAAACCCCTACCTAACTATGTTATGACACTACAGACGGACGCATTAGCACGGCACACTATTCGGATTACTGAGAGAATCCTTTTCTCCAATATACTTATAGGGTGCTGACATCATCAGAGTCTAGAAAGTGGAATGATCATCCTGTGGTGTGTTTTCCCAGTTGCCAAACGGGATGTTTCTTTCATGCACACTTACACACACACCCCCCTTCACACACACTTGCCACCTGCTGGATTCAAACCCCTACCTAACTATGTTATGACACTAGAGACAGACGCATTAGCACAGTGCGCTATTCGCATTACTGGGGAATTTCCTTTCCCCTGATATACTTATAGGGTGCTGACATCATCAGAGTTTAGAAAGTGGAATGATCATCCTGTGGTGTGTTTTCCCAGTTGCCAAAAGGGATGTTTCTTTCATACACACTTACACTTACCCCCTTCACACACACTTGCCACCTGCTGGATTCAAACCCCTACCTAACTATGTTATGACACTACAGATGGACGCATTAGCACGGCGCGCTATTCAGATTACTGAGAGAATCCTTTTCTCCAATATACTTATAGGGTGCTGACATCATCAGTGTCTAGAAAGGGGGATGAGCATCCTCTGGTGTGTTTTCACATTTGCTAGGGGTAACATTTGGACCAAGTGTGTGAGCATGCCCAGTTCAGCCTTCCTGTGGCATGTTGTGTGAAAGATGTCTCATTTATCTAAGTGTGTGAGCATGCCCAGTGTGGGCTTTACATATGTTGAACTCTGCAGCCCATCACATTTGTGGATGAGTGTGACCTTCAACAAATACCTGCAGTTTATGGTTGTGTGTTCTGTGCCATGTTGTGTAGTTACTGTCGAATGCTTTTGTGTGAACAAAACAGGGAGTATACTGTGCCTGCAGGTTTTGCATGGGATACTTTGCACACAATTGTCAACATCCGTTCATACTGACCTAACACTGTAGCACTGTCTAGTGTAGTGTTTCAGTACTTTCACTGTGGTGGTCAGTATCCTGGGCTTTAGTCCTATCACTGCTTTACATTTCCATAGTGTGCACAACAGCCTGGTTAGGGTCCAGTTGTGTACATCTGCACAAAGGCAGTGCCTCTACAGACCCTGTTAATTGCTGCCCCATAAGCTTAACAAGTGTAGTCTGCAAATCTATGGAGAGGATCATAATTGAGCTCATAAACAAAGATATAGGGGACATGCAGACATTGTACCCATCCCATTTTGGCTTGGTCAGGGGCAGATCATGCCTTTTGTACTGGGTTGACATCTTCAAATTGGTCACTTAGGCCATTGTTGGGGAAAGGCAGTCCATACAGCCTACCTTGGCCTTGCAAACACTTTCAACACAATACCCCACTCAGGTATTGTGGAAAACCCTAACAACTGAAATGTAAACCCATATGTCACAAGATGGGTTGCAAACTGGCTTAAGGACGGGACCCACAGGGTTAGAGTTGCTGGCACTATGTTAGACTCCAGGCTGGTCACAGGTGGTGTCACACAGGGCTCAGTCCTTGGCCCCCATTGTTTGTCATGTACTTCCCAGAAGTACAGGCCAACATGGGAGGACTTTGGATGACAATGTTAGCAGATGGCTGCACACTGGGCACCATAGTGGACAGTGCATCACACACAGATATCCTTCAGAAGGGACTCACAGTAACTGATAGCTGGTGCCAGGGCCATGGCCTGAAGTCAGAGTGCACAACATGTGTAGACATACCCTTCAGGAAAAGCAAGGTGACCCCAAGCTACCATATAGGTGGCAATCCTCTAAGCACAGAGGAGGTTATCATGGACCTGGGGACCCAGGTTAACAGTCGCCATTCTTCTGAGACTCACATTGCTAAAGTGGCTAGGAAGACCTTCTACATTGCCCACCTGATCAGGATGGGATTCACATCCAGATCTAGTGGGTCATTGTTCCCTGTACTCTTCACTTATCAGACCGGTGATCGAGTCGAATGCCCTATTCTGGCTGTATCCCACCCAACATCTGCAGCAATTGGAGACACCCTGACTGTCCCCCACCTAAAGGATCAAGGAACCCCAACAGCTGTCATATGCTGCCAGATTGAAGACACTCACACTCTATTCACTCACATACCGTCTGCTTAGAGGTGACATGTGCCTGACATGCGAGGCCATGTCCAAACAGAGATTAATGGGCATGCTCCACCTCAGACTCAGAAGATCCACCTGAACCACTAGTGCAGGTGACTTACACCTTAGCAGGGATGTATGTTGGACATGTTGGAGGGATGGAGTTATCACTCGGAGACTCCCTATGCTGTGGAATACAATCCTGGTCCATTTGAGGCAGAGCACCTTGCTGGCTGTGTTCAAGAGGTATCTTGACCTAATGCTAGTCGGAGAATGTGTTTGTCCATCAACACATTGTAAGCGTAGTTCGACATGTCATATGTCTTGTTTAGTATACTGTGCCTCTGTCTACCTGTGACATAACATTGATACCCAGGGTAAACCTCCCATCTCCCATCCACTCATTAGGATTCCTGTTGAGGGGACTCAACCAGTGTCTCTATGGACAACCTGTACTGGTAGTTTACTCATGTGTGGGGTGGCTTCTGTGTTTTGGATAATGCAGTACAGCCTGTCCTATATATGTCAGTGCTGGGGTTCAGGTCCCTCATGTGCATAGCACCCTGCCATTCAGATTGTACAAGGTGCAGCATGTGCATTGATTCCAGCTTGGACATGGCTTTCTACATCAGGCACAGCTTGCATCTGGGTGGACAGCATGGCAGTGTGTGGAGCTGCACTCTGTTTAATCAGACTACACATTACATGTGTTCCAGCTCTGTCATACTCCTGGTGAGGTACTGTTGTGGACTTTACAGGTGCTGGATGTGTGTGCATGAGGTACACCCACAGGGGCTGTTGTGGTCATTTCTAATGCTGATGAAAGATAACTGCAGAACCAGAATGACCTCCCCTTAGCTAGATGTCAGACAGCATGGACCATACAATCACAACTGAAAACAGGACCCTCTCCACAAAGGGAAAGTGTCCTGTCTGGTGGACCCCAGCCATAAACAAACTGTATGACAGATGAGGGTTACTAATGCAAGACAGAGCTACATCTCCAAAAGGGAAGACAGCTGTGATCAGCACTAGTAGAAAGCTACATTATCTCATAAAGACATGCAAGGTCAACTTGGGGACATAAATCACCAAAGACAATGAAGGTAACCACACTGCTTTCTTCAGTTATGTCAGACACCTGGTTGTGAACCCTTGGATATGCTCAGAGTTGGTACACAACAACATATATTCCAGTGACCTGACAGATATTGGCAACATTCCGGCGGACAGCTTCAGTGCGATTTACCCCTCCCTCACCCCCAAAACAAGATAGTTATCACTGCTGTATGTAACCTCACTGTCATCTTGGATGTCCATGTGAGAGCCACACTCAGCAAAGACAAGTACACAGCATCCATGGGACCTGCTGGTATCTCCAGTTGCATGCTATGTGAACTCCAGAAGGGGCTGGACCCATATATACAACTGCTATTTAACCTTAGTCTTGCTACAGGATATGTACCTGAACACTGGCATACGGCAACAGTGGTCCCACTCCACAAGGGGGATGCCTCCACAGACCATGGCAACTATCACCACACAGGCTTAACCAGCCTTGTCTGCAAAGATATGGGAGGAGTCATGGAGCTCTTACACAGACACATTACTGACCTACGGACCCTTGTTCCCACCTAGTTCAGCTTTGTACAGGGCAGATCCTGCCTTTTGCACCTTTGCACCCGAAAAGTACCTACCATGAAGATCAGGGTTCTTCAACACATGTCATATGCTTCCAGAATAGAGGAAGTCCAGCTTTGTTCAGTGTCATACCGCATATTTACAGGTGACCTATGCCTGACATACAAGACCATGTCCAATCAGGATTTGGTGGACATACTCCACTGCAAGCAATCCAAATCCACCAGAGCCATGAGAGCTGAGTATTTGAACCTCAGCACATACATGTATAGGACATGCTGGAGGGACAGAGTCATAACTCAGAGGCATCTCACACTCTAGCAGAGTATCCCAGTTCATGTTTGACAGAGTCCCTCACTGACTCTCTTCAGGAGACATCTGGACAACTGCATATGAGACGGAGGCACAGACTAGACAGAGACACAGTCATGTTATTCAATTACGTAAGGGGGTCATAATGTGTCACTACTAAGTCAGAGGCACAATATTCAGAATCTATTCTGTACACTTATTACCACTATAAGGGGTGGCAATAGCCACATCACTATGGCTAGGCTTATACATGTACTAGGGCAGATAGCCTAGTAGTACACTATGACACTATGAAACAGCGGTGTATGTGTAGCTATTGTCAATCAAACAGTATGATGTGGCTTGGGGGCTTGATATCTCCCTGTATTCCAACATTGTTTTGTCTATTCCTTCTAGCATGTCTAGGGATCAGTTGCTAGTGTCCTCTCCTGCTCAGCTGGTGAACCTGGGAATATTGAGGCACTGTTACAGTTGCCTCATGTACACTGACAACCCTCTCCTTCTGCCGTAAAACACACATACATGTGAGAGATGCAACTATATAGCCAAAGTGGAGGCTGAGCTCTCTCAACATAGGACTAGCAAGACCAGAGAGAGGGTGAAGGTAACCACACACACATCTTTAATCCAGTCTCACATGGCACTGTCACAACTTAAGATCATACACATAGACACACAGAGACACTCTCGAGGCTCTGATCAGAAGTCTACCAGAATGGCGGTGGCCACCACAGCAGACACTCACACAACTGCCTCCACAGGGCACAGCACATGCAACACATTGACCACAGAGTCGGTGTGCCAAACAGTCACAGCCCTTAAGGCCAAACACAATGCCAGACACACTTGTCATAGGTGACTCCATAGTCAGACACACTGATGTCCCACTCACCAGATCAGGTACAGAGGAGGTCACAGTAAGCTGCCTATCGGGCACTGGAATCCACCACATAATGCAAGCACTCAGGTCACTAAACTGCAAGTACAGGTCTGACCCAGTCATAATCCATGCTGGTGTGAACGACCTGAGATGTACCTCCCTGGACTACATGGAAAGAGACATAGAGGATCCCTCTGATTATGTAGGCCAGGCAGGTATGACCCTGACCTTCGGCAGTATCCTACCTTCACCAAGTATGATGCCACATAAACAGAGACAAGATGATCAGCTGTAGTATTTTGCTTAGACTATGGTGTCATTCTAAGGGGTCCAATGTCTGTCTGCCTGGGATGACATGCTGGACAGGCCACGGTGATTTGCAAGGGACGGCTTGCACCTGTCACCCTGGGCTTCTGGATTTCAGATGATGCTCTTGCCACCCCCATTGTGCCTTTTTATGCAAGATTCAGATTCTACACCTACCACCCTAGAACACAGTAAAGGAAAGACACTAAGGGTAATGCTGCTCAATGCCCAAGGTCTCAACCTCAAGCTGCACACACTCTATGCCCTTCTCAGTATGTAGCACATTGATGTCTGTGCTGTGCCTGAAACCTGGTTCACAGCTTCTGACAGCACCCGGCACTATCGGGTGTTACCTCATATCATGCATTCCGGCACCAGCATCCCGACAACACCAAGAAGGATGGTGGGTGTCCATATTCATCAAGGACACCCTCACCTCATGGTTGGTGGCAACACACGATGCATCGGAGACCATCCAGGTGCCAGTGACTGTAGGCAAGACTGCTCTGCAGTTTGTAGCATGTTACATGCCACCCGCTCAAACTCACGTACCTCACACAGCTATCCTGCAAACACTGAAGGGGATAAATGTATCTCCAAACACCATCCTACTGGGTGATTCCAACTATCCACATATAGACTGGGATCACTAATCATGCCACAACACTCTAACACAAAGGTTCCAAGAGTTCATACACTGAAATGCCATGGAACAACTGGTCCCAATACCCTCAAGTGGAGGCAACATACTAGAACACATCATCACGAACATGGGGTCACACTGTTCAACACCAGACATATACCCATCATTGGTGAGATCAGATCATGGACTACTCTCAGTGGGAGTCCACATCCCACCCACACCCCAGATGGGAAATGAAACGGTGAAGACCTACTCAAATGCCGACTTCACATTTCTGAGGACTGGTGTGGTCTCTTTCAAGGCCCCCAGGCCAGCAGACACCATTACCCAAGCCACTGTATCACTTAGAAATGCCTTCTACCAGCACCTCCAGGACTGCATGGTTCAGGCAATCCCAAATAATAATGACTCTTTGTACCACAGGCAAGCATCCAGTCTGGTGGACCCTAGCCATAAACAAGCTGTACAACACAAGGAAGGAGCTACTACAAGATAGAGCGTAATCCGTGGGGGAAGACACCCTGCTCATTGTGAGTAAAACACTGGGTTCCCCATACAATCATCCAAGGCATGTTTTGAGAGTAAACCCACTCAGGACTCCAGGGACAATCATGAGGCCTTTTTTACCTATGTTTGAAACCTGGGAGGAAACTCCCAGATATGCTCAGACTTAGTTCAGAATAATGTTGATATCACTGCACCTACAGACATTGGCAACATACTGGCTGACAGGTTCAGTGCAGATTTCTCCCCCCCCCAACTGGGGGGGTATGTACACCAGAGGATTGTAGCCCCCCAAACATCTCCACTGCTGGGGTGGGAACTGCTCAATCCAAGGCAGAAAACACTTTATCCGTGGGACCAGATGGTGTCCCCAGTTGTGTACTCCATGAACTCAATGAGTAATTACACCTGCAGTTAGGGCAGCTGTTTAATCTTAGCCTCACCTCAGGATATGTTCCCAAGGAGTGGCATACAGCAATGGTGGACCCACTTCACAAAGGAGGTGCCTCCACCAACCCCAGAAACTACCATCCCATCAGCTTGACAAGCCTGTTCTGCTAAGCTATGGAGAGGATCATAATGGGAATTCTAAATGAAGACATAGGGGACTTGCAGACATTGGATCCAATCCAGTTTGGCTTTGTCAAGGGCAGATCATGCCTTTTAAACTTGGTTGACTTTTTCAAAACACTCACCCAGGCCATTGACGTGGGCAAGGCAGTCCACACAGCCTACCTTGACCTGGCAAAGGCTTTCGACACAATACCCCACTCAGGTATCATTGACAACATCACCAGCTTAATTGTGAACCCATACATCACAGCATGGGTTGCAAACTGGCTAAGTGACGGAACACACAGGGTCAAAGTTTCTGGTGCCAGTTCACACTCCAGAGCTGTCACAAGTGGTGTCCCACAGGGCTCAGTCCTGGGCCCACATTTGTTCAGTATCTACTTTTCAGAAGTACGAGCAAACACAGGAGGATTATGGCTGACAAAGTTTGAAGATGACTGCAAACTGGGAAGCATAGCTGGAAACCCATCTGACACAGACATCCTTCAGAAGGGTCTCATAGACACAGATAACTGGTGCCACGACCATGGCCTTACATTAAACACTAAACAATGCATAGCCATACCCTTCAGGAAGAACAAGGTTACCACTACTTCCCATCTAGGTGGCAATCCTCTAAGCACAACGTAGGTTATCAGGGACCTGGGCACCCAGGTTGACAGTGACCTTTTGCTTGACACTCACATTGCCAGGGTAGTTTGGAAGGCCTTCTACATTGGCCACCTCATCATGCAGTGATTCACCTCTAGATCAAGGGAGGTCATCGTTCCCCTGTACTCATCACACCAATGATTGCATACACTGCCCCATTCAGATTGGATGGGCCCACAAATTCCTCGACAGGAGGTGAAAGGGTCTCAAACATATTTCTTATGCTGCCCGACTGAAGGAATTCCAGCTGTATTCAGTCACTTACTGACTGCTCAGAGGTGACCTGTGCCTGACATACAAGGCTATGTCCAACCCAGAATTTATGAACATGCTTCACCTCAAGACCTCTACATCCATCAGAACTACAAGGGCAGGAGACCTAAACCTCAACACAGATATTAATAGGATGTGCTGGAGGGACAGATTCATCACCCAGAGAGTCCATATGCTGTGGAACAACATCCTGGTACATGTGGGGCTGAGCACCTCACTGGCTTTGTTCAAGTGAGATCTTGACCAATGGATGGGAGATTGCAGGTATACCCCAGGGATAACCTCAGTATCACTGCTTGACAGAGGCACAGCAAAATAATGGGCATATTATCCATCAACTTGCAGGGGTGGCAGAAGCCACAAAACTCTGGGCTAGGCTTATTAATGCCCTAGGGCAGATAGCCTAGTATGAACCTATGGACATAGGCCTGGGGCAGTTCCTGCTATTAGGACAGTGGTCTGCAGCAGGCTATATAGTAGTAGTCAGTTTTAGCCATTGGTTTTGACCATGGCTATTCCATGTTGCTTCTTGTTGTGGTACAAACATGGGTGTGTGGTTATCCATGCTATTTATTGCTAGACACCCTCATTTTGTATCTTGTTCCATGTTTTTGCACATGTACATCACTGTATGACGTGCAGCTGTTTCCATGAGGGTCATATGCGTGGATATGGATGTTAGTTGGGGTCCTCAGGTGTGCATATTGTACATGATATTACATTACTTAACACATGGCATTCATGCCTCAGGTGGTGCTGCAGGGCCACCTCTGTCGGATACACATACTACACTCCCTGTACATTTGGAAGCAGGTTGTGTCATGTTAGGCATCCCTGTTACTGTATGAGTGAGTCAGGCGGGTATCAGTCCCAGTGTTCCTACTGACCAAGTGTATGTGCTATCGTTGCCTCTTTGCCAAGGCCAGGGCATACTGGGCACGCCTCCTTCTGCCTACTGGGACAAGGTCAGGTTGTTCCTCCTCCGAGTCACCCCTGCCTGTGGTGGCCTTGGCAATGGTGGGGATGTTTGGCCCAGCCCTGTGCTGGTCCTGCTGCAGCTGTTTCCGCAGGATCATATTATGTAGCATAGCACATATCATGATCATTTGGGTACATGTAGTTGGTGTGTACTGCAAAGCTCCACCAGATGTGTCCAGACACGGAACCGTGACTTGAGCAGCCCAAACACACGCTCTATGATATTACGTGTTTGTGCGTGTGCCTCATTATGGTGTTCCTGTTCAGGTGTGTGTGCATTTCTGATGGGTGTCATCAGCCACGGCTCAAGTGCATAACCTGCATCCCCCACTAGGTGTCCGTGTGGGAAGTCCCCATTGGCAAATGATTGGTACAGCTGCGTCAGATGCCAGATGTGGGAATCGTGGTAGCTCCCAGGGCAGCCAGCACACACATTCATTATTATGCCCTGGGCATCACACACGACCTGGCAGTTGATGGAGGGGTATCCCTTGCAGTTAATGTAGACTCTACCCCACTCACCGGCTGGTGCTTTGATGCGTATGTGCGTGCAGTCTATTGCACCCAGCACCTCAGGGTATCCCGCTATTTGCTGGAAGAGACGCATATTGCTGGCCACAACCTCACGGTCATTAGGGACATATATATGATCACTGACATGTGGTGACATGGCATCCAGGAACTGGTGCAGTACCCTGGAGGCTGATGCCTGTGATATCCCCATCATATCGCCAGTTGGTCTCTGGAAGGTACCTGTTGCTAGTATTCTTAGGCCAACACATACCTTGGTTTCCACTGGGATGGGTTCCCCTCTGTTGGTTCTGTGTGTGAGGTGTGGCCTGCACAGCTCAACAATCTGCTGCAGGAGCTCTCTGTCCACTCTATAGCGCTCTACTATCTCCAGCTCATGTAACCCATGGTAGGTGACCCTGGGCCTGTATACTCTTCTTCTTCTCCTCACTCTGGGTTGTCTGTCAGCGTCTGCATTGTCACCACCCTCAGCAATTCGCCTATGCCTGATTATAATAGCCATGGCAGCCCCTAGCATTTCTGCTCTGAGTTCAGCTTTTTTTCAGTTTTCAATTCTGATAGCTTAGTTTCTGGCAGTATCTCTTGTGAGAAACAGCCTTCACTGCTCTTTGTTGTGTTTTAAGTGCTGGGCTGGGCTTCTAGTCTGCCTGTGTAATTGCCTGCTTGTAATTGTTTCCACCAATTAACTCCAGCAGTATTCCCTGGCAGTTTCCCTGTATTTTGGTTGTTTCCTGTTTCCTCTCTGTTTCCTGAGGGGGAGCAATGTGCACACCAGCTTAAACACGCTCACAGTCACTTAAACGTGCGCACACATCCCTACACGGTGTTACACGCGCGCACACATCCTTACACGGTGTTAGCTAGGCTGATTCATGCTAAAACGCGCGCACACTGCCTTACACACGTGCACGCCCGCGCAAACCGTTGTAAACGGTTTGCAACATGCTCCCACATGTTGAACCTGCCTTACATGCGCGCACACGCGCGCATGCACGTATATCAAGAAACTTTGAGTGTAGGGATAGCGTATACCCTCAATTTCTTGACTTTCCTAGTGTTCTGTTGGGACACACCTCCCTCCCTGATGTCTGTCTGTCATCTGTTACCTTACATTGCCCTCCAATCTGGTACATTTCTTTCTATCCTTCCCCCCGTGATGTCACCTACCTCTTACTCTGTTCCTCCCCCTTCTCTAACTCTTACACTACTCAGAAAGTGCTCATTACCTACGTGGCAGTGTGATTCAGTATTGTAACCCTCATTTACATAGGATTGCCTAGTAATGCTTAGTTACATATCTTACACTGAGCTTCCCCTTGACAACCACTAAACGGAGGCCATATTGTTTTAGTCTGCAAGTCCCTCCATTGACATTCCATGTAATACATAAATCCCACAATTGTGGGCTTATAAGCTTCGGTTTTCAGTTTTAGGTAGCGCACCCGTTTGCTGGTGTGCTGCAGTTAAACACAAAATCCCGTGAAAAAAAAAGTTAAATAACTTATTTTTGCAACACTTTTTCATGCCAATGGCCACATATTTGGCCATTGGCATGCTTAATGACACATATGCACCCTTTATTTGGAGCTGACATAGCTCCGTTTTTGATTTTGCAGAAATGTACTCAGTTGTCAGCTGAGTACATTTCTGCAGCTAACACGTCCGTTACACGGACTGGTTTCTGCTTCGTGGATCGCAAAAATACCTCATTTGCATATCTTGGAGCTGCAAATGAGGTATTGAGCATTTCCACGCCCAGTCCGTGTAAGAGACGTGTTAGCTGTCTCTTACACGGAGGTTTGGGCTGTACCTGAATCGGGAGGCTTACACGGAGGCTTACACTACTCTTGAACTCCGTGTAAACCTTCCTGAATCTGGCCCGTCATCTTGATATCTAGTGTATCAAGCTACTTTTTCTTTAAAACTTTGGTTCTGGAAGAGAAACACCCTCTCCCAAAATGCCATAACGGCATTGGCAAAACTGCCACCACATGGGGAGCCCATAGCAACCCTTGATTTTTGTAAAAAAAATATTCCCCTTTAAACATAAAATAATTATTACTTAAAACAATTTCAAGTAATGTAATTATGAGATCAATATCTGTTCCTTCTACTTGTTTACCTAGGAGAAGTTCACACACCCATTCTAATCCAAGCTCTTGAGGTATGACTGTATACAGATCTTTTATATCAACTGTCAAAAAATTGTAGGAGGGATCAAAAGGTAAACTATTAAGGCCTTCTAAAAAGGCCCAAGAATCACGACAGATCTGTGGTTCTGACTGCTAAGGTAGTTTTAACCTGGAATCAACCCACTTAGCACAGGCATATGTAATAGACTTGTGTCCATCTATTATGGGACATAAAGGTGGGTCCATAAGGTTTTTATGTATTTTCGGTGTACCAAAAATAACTGGGATGAGTGGAGCTGGCATGCTTAAATACTGATATATATCTATCGAAATAGAAGCATCCACAAATAAGTCACTTAAGTATGATCTGATGGGTTTATATGCCTGATTAAGTTCATTTAATGAAACCTTTTCATAATTGATGCTTGTCAACATAGAATACATTCTTCTGTCATACTCCATTTTATCCATAAAGATAATACCCCCACCCTTATCCGGTTGCATTACCCAGATCTTTTGTGTTTTTAAGTAAGCTATAAAAACCCTTTCTGCCTTTGTTATATTGTGACCTTGAACATCAAAGTTGTTTCGATTATTTACCAATGCTCTAAAACAAACTTCAGTTACTTTTTTCAAATAAGGCAAGAGTCCCCTGCAATGGGGGATTAAAAACACTAGACACCCACTCACTCTTCACCATGCTGGTATTGTTTCCAAACATAACATTTAAGTTAAGTTTAGGGACAAATAGTTTTAAATCACAAGTAGTTTTAGCTATATTGGCTTTACAACTAGGCACAAAAAAAGTCAACCATTTGTTGTGGAATGCATATTGAACTAAAATTGTAAACATTAAAGTCACCTTATTCACTTTTATGTATGGTCAAATTGTTCAAATATGCTTCCTGGACTATCTCCTGCATTGGTTGTTCTTTTTCTTCTGCTGTTTAGAATTGCGGTTGTTGAAGTGTACCCAATTGGTGCTCTTGTTGCCTCCCTGGTAAAAAATCCTGTCCATTACTATTATGTTGGTCATTTGAGATTTATTTACATCCTCACCATACTGGTGTTGTTGGTTCCCTCTAATGCATTAGCTTCGCCGAATGGCAGGATTAGGCTGGTCATTAGTTTCAGACTCGCTATCCGTGATGTCATCAGAATGAGCGGGGATCTGATTAACTGTTGCCATGGTAACTGATGCATTATGAAAAGGCTTATTATAAGAATCTGGTGGATCAAGATAAGCCGTTTTTTATTCATATTCTAGTTTATCCCTTTTAAGTTTGCGTGTTTTAGTGTTCATGATCTTCACAATAAAGGAATCTATACTAGAAAAAATCCTTTTAAAGTCATACTCATATCTGCTGAACTCAAGATCTGCTTTTATTTCACTATCAAGTGTCTCGAGTTGTACTTGCAATTCATTCATTTGCTTGTGATAATTGACAATTAATTCAAGAAACTCAAGACCTTGTTTGTTGAACATGTCCAACAACTGTAAATGGAATTCTGAGGTTCTGAAAAGGCCTGAGGGGTACTTCCATTGTCTTAACCCCTTCGGTACCAACTTAGATTTGATACATTCTCTGAAATAGAGAATTTCCATCTGAAGTTTCTTATACTTTAAAAGTTTATTATCAAATTCTTTCAAGTTAGATACAATATTTTTCACTACTAACTGCTCACCTTGGCTGTTATTCGAATCTCCAGACCCGAATTGAGGCGTCATTTTTATAAAATCTGCCAAAGACGGCATAAGCAGTCTATTCATGGGCATAGGCACATCCTGACTGTTATTTAGACCATGATTTGGTCGCCTTGGCAAATTAGATGGTTTATTAATTGCTTCTGCCGTAACTGGTGTAAAAATGGAAGTGGATGCTCGAGCCACTTCTGGATATGTTCCCCCTGGGTTTTGGCTGGAGTTAGCAATGGATCTAAGGGTGTTGTCCTGTTCGGAAATTCTCCTCGACAGGTCATCTACCAGGTTAGTAAGTTGTTGAATAAGAGCAGTTAGGGCCCCCCACAGCATTCGCCACTGTTGAAGAGCCTCCAAGACCACTGAAATTATGCTCTTGTGTGAATAAAGACTGGGAATGTGGGCTGTTACCATTCGCCATCAACACTGCCCGAACCAAGTCAAATCCAAAAACAAACTGATGAAATTCAAAAATTGAGACGAAATGGTAAACTGCACACACTATTTAATGTTAGCGCTTTCGTACACCAAGTATTATGTACTTCTTCAGACCTTATTTCCCAGGATACAATAGCTTAAAAAGACATCGTCATGCCAAGTTTATTCAAAGTTTTAGTATGCATATATATATATATATATATATATATATATATATATATATATATACACATATATGAATTTGATAAAAGTAATTTTATTATTATCATCATTATTACTACTAATATTAGTATTTTTGTGGCATTCTTTAAAAGTTTTTGTATGATTATTTTAGTAAAAATACACCTTTGTATATGATTTATATATATATTTATATATATCTATATATATATATATATATATATATATATATATATATATATATATATATCTATATATATATATATATATATATATATATATATATATTTTTTTTAAACAGGAGTTTTGGTATGTTCCTTTAAGCAACAATGAATTTCTTTGTGATTGATTAATTTATTCAATTAATTGGCATGACAATGATGTCTTTTTAAGCTACTGTATCCTGGGAAATAATGTCTGAAGAAATATATAATGCTTGGTGTACGAAAGTGCTAACATTAAATAGTGTGTGTGGTTTACCATTTTGTCTCAGTTTTTGAATTCTATCTAGATAACTGTCATTTATTCATTATTATTTACATGAGTAGGAGATTCCCACTTTGCTTAGTTTAAATTCAGTACGTTTTTTTTTTTAAATTCAAGATGTTACAGTGGGCCAATTCTAGAGCCAGACTTTAGGAAAGAGTTATAGGATTGCACTCATAGATCCTTAACAAGTAATAAGATGCCATTTATCGGCATTTTTGCCTTGATCGGCAAACAACATTGTCAAATCCCACATGGGCGAGACTACATGACTGGGGATCGATGGAAACTACACAAAAACAAATTTGGGACAAGCGTACATTCCCCAGTTCCCACTCTACCACAGTCTCAGTCAGAATGGTCGATAAACTGTATTGTCGAATGAAATAAATCCATGAGATGTATATATTGTTATGGGTCTTCATTTTCCTGTTTGAAAAGTGGTAATTTGAGACAAAAGGATTCTGAGAGTTATCCAGCAAGAATACAAATTGGAGTGGAAGCCCCTTTCTGCTTTTCAGGGGAATCCTGCACATCTTCCAAATCAGATTTATTTATTTATTTTATTTTACATTTGTCAATCAGGTTAGTCCGTCTGGATACATGTCCATTTTCAGCAGAGGCCTGGGGAGAAAAGCTCCAAGCATACAAACAGATAAATCATTAAAAGACAGGCTTAAGTTACAGTTTCTGTTCAGTAATATCCTCATACATGCTACAATCTCACATTTTCAATAGCAGTTATGCAATAACATGAATTACATAGAATACAATTTAGCATAAGATAGCAGAGGAGGAGTTAGGATGAGAACAAGGACATAGCCAGTGGGTTTTAAAATACTGTATGAGGCTTTTTTGAAGCACATTAGTGAGGGTTCTAGGCTTCACTGTTTCCTCCAGTTGTTCAGTGTATGCTGTCCCTAAAGATGATATAGCCTGCCCCCCCCCCAAATTCAATTAGGGAAGGATTTTTATTCAAGAACTGCTCTGGTGCCAAAGAAGGAAGCTACTTAAAAAGACCATTTCTAGATTTTCCTTTCCCAACCAGTTTGCAAAAACTCCAAAGATTAAAATGCTATCCACTCAATCCTTGTTACCTCTCATGCCCCTCTCAGTTTTATGGTACCTCTAGATTTAAGGTGCTTATCATCACATTCCAAACTCCTTATAATTCTTTTTTTTTAATGATTTTATATGTCTGGTTTATACTTTCAACTCTCTGCATTACCCTTTTTGGTTATCTACTGCTCCAAGGGTGTAGCGTATTGCAGATTGCAAGGCATTCACATTTATCCTTATTTACATGACTGCTTAGCTTTCCAGAGTCTTTTTAAAATGTCATGAGTCTTTTGTTTGAGTAAGAAATCTCCTAGTCAGGTAAAGTTTCCAGGACGACATTCAGAAATCTTTCACTTCTTTTTACACTTGTCTTTCTAGAGTGACAATTCAATGCCCTTTAGAATTATGCTGCATGTCTGAAACTGTAACTCCAGGCCTAACAAAAAACAAAAAAAAAAAAAAAACAGTCCAATAACTTATCTCTCAGGCACAAATTCAGGATGTTAATTAGGAATGTGCCTGGAATAATATCTCCAAGTTACACCTGGGGTCTAAGGTTCAGTCTTGACCTTTATTCGCTGTTAATGTCTAATGTATTGTATATAAAGTGCTCTATTTCTTTTTTCTGACAGCTTGTTTTGTCAAAGTAGGAATTGTCAGATTTATATATTGATTTTTATTTCACTGAATAGTGTAGGTTGCAGTTTTACCTAAGATGAGAATATCTCAGAGGTGGTTTGAAATGTGTGTGTTTTTGAGTGAAGGAACATTGGTGGCTTGTGTAATATGTGTTTCTGTGAGAACATTGGTGGTGTGTGTTTATGCGCTTGAGTGAGAGAACATGTGAGGTGTGTATGTGTGTCTGTGTGACTGAACAGTGGCGGTGTGTGTTATATGTGTTTGTGTGAATGAACAGTGGTGGTGTATGTTGTATGTGTTTGCGTGAGTGAACATTGGCGTGTAATATGTGTTTCAGTGAGAGAATATGGTTGGTTTGTGATATTTGTGTTTGTGAGAAAGAACACTGATGGTGTGTATCATATGTGTATGCTTTTTTGTGAGAGCATTGGTTGTGTGTGTTACATGCATTTGAGCGAGAGAACATTTGGTGTGTGTTATATATGTTTGTGTGATTGAACAGTGGTGGTGTGTGTTCTATGTGTTTGTGTGAGCGAACATTGGTGGTGTGTGTTATATGTTTTTGAGTGAAAGAACATTGGTGTTCTGTGTTTTATGTGTTTGTGTGAGAGAAAATTGGTAGTGTGTGTTGTATGAATTTCTGTGAGAGAACATTTGTGGTTTGTATTATATGTGCTTATGTGAAAAAATTTAGATGGTGTGTGTTATTTGTGTTTGTGTGCAAGAACAATGGTAGTGTGTGTGTGTGTGTGTGTGTGTGTGTGTGTGTGATACAACATTGGTGGTGTGTGTTATATGCCTTTGTGTGAGAGAAAAGTGATGGTGTGTGTTATATGCGTTGGTGTGAGGAAACATTGGTGGTGTTAGTTATATGTGTTTGTGTGCAAGAACACTGATGGTATGGTGTGGTGTGGTGTGTGTGTGTGTGTGTGTGTGTGTGTGTGTGTGTGTGTGTGTGTGTGTGTGTGTGTGTGAGAGACACAACATTAGTGGTGTGTGTTATATGCTTTTGTGTGAGAGAAAAGTGATGGTGTGTGTTATATGTGTTGGTGTGAGGGAACATTGGTGGTGTTAGTTATATGTGTTTGTGTGTGAGAACAGTGGTGGTGTGTGCTACATCCGTTTCTGTGAGAGAACATCGGTGCCGTGCGTTATATGCATTTGTATGAGAACAATGGTGGATTACATTGTGTTTGTGTGAGAGAACAATGATGGTGTGTGTTGTATGTGTTCGTTTGAGGGAACATTGATGGTGTAATTTATATGTGTTTGAGCGAGTGAACATTGGTGGTGTGTGTTGTATGTGCTTGTGTGATAGAACACTGATGATGTGTGCTCTATGTGCTTGTGTGAGAGAATACTAGTGGCATGTATTATATGTGTTTGCATGAGAGAACACTGTGTGTATTATATGTGTTTGAGTTGAGAGAACATTGCTGGCATGCGTCATATGCATTTGTGGGAGAGAACATTGGTGGTGTGCGTTATATGCTTCTGAGTGAGAGAATATTGATAATGTGTGTTATATGTGTTTGTGTGTGTTTTAAGACATGCCTGTCAAAGTTTTCTGTATTCTTTTTCATTACTTGATGTGTTTACTTCAATCTTTACCATTTGATGTCCTCTTGTTTTACTCTACAGTGTCTGTTATATGCCTTTGAGTGAGAGAACATTGGTGGTGTGTGTTATATGTGTTTGTGTGAGAACTTTGGTGGTCTCTATTGTATGTGTTTTTATGAGAGAACTTTGGTGGTGTATGTTATATGCGTTTCAGTTTGTGAACATTAGTGATGTGTGTTATATGTGTTTGTATGATTGAACAGTAGTGGTGTATGTTGTATGCATTTGTGTGATTGAACAGAAGTGGTGTGTGTTATATGTGTTTGTGTGATTGAACAGTGATGGTGTGTGTTGCATGTGTTTGAGACAACATTGGTTGTGTGTGTTGTATGTGTTTGTGTGAGCAAACACTGGTGGTGGTGGTTATTATATCTGTTTGAGTTGAGAGAACATTGGTGGTGTGTGTTATATGCCTTTGTTTGAGAGAACACTGGTGATGTGTTGAGTTTGTTGTCTGTGTTTGAGTGAGAGAACTTTGGTGGTCTGTATTGTATGTGTTTGTATGAGAGAGCTTTGGAGGTGTGTGTTACATTTGTTTATGTTTGTGAACATTAGTGCTGTGTGTTAAACAGTCATGGTATGTGTTGCATGTGTTTGAGTGAGACAACTTAGTGGTGCGTGTTATATGTTTATGTGTTTGTATGACCGAACAATGGTGGTGGGTATTATATCTGTTTGAGCTGAGATAACATTGGTGGTGTGTGATATATGTGTTTGCGTGAGAGAACATTGGTGGTGCGTGTTATATGTGTTTTAGAGAACATTGATGGTGTGTGGTATATGTGATTTAGTGAGAGAATGCTAGTGGAGTGCATTGTGTGTGTTTCGGTGAGAGAACGTTGGTGGTGTGTGTTATATGCATTTGTGTGAGTGAATCTATACTCAAGTCACTATTTCATTACTAGGTCAATTTTATGAAAGGAGAGGAAGGTGTGTTCATTTCCCTTGATTATATTGGTTGATTTGTTCCTGTGATGTAAGTTCCAAGAATGAATTTGATTAGTTACTATCCATTTATTAATCCACATAATAAATTAATCCATATATTAATATATATTAATTTTTTGGATAGCTGGGAGAGAGAAAAATTCATAGAATTTATGGAATATATAGGGAAAACTACCAATTTCCTAAAATTCATGTATAATATCTCTGAACATAATGTGAAATATTTGGATTTAGAAATTTATAAAGATGGACATGAATTAAGAACTAGAATATTTAGAAAGGCTACTTTTTGCAATTCCTATTTACACTTTGAGAGTGCCCATCCCTTTCACTGCAAAAGAAACATAGTGAAGGGACAGTTTGTTCGAGGAAGTTGAATGACAAGCTCAGATGTAGATTTTAAAAAAGAATGTGAACTTTTAGAAAAAATGTTTCTAGAGAGAAGTTATCCATTAGCATTCATTGCACAAATAAGACAGGAAGTGGAAAAAGGGAGACAGGACAAATTTTGCCCCATATACAAAAAGAAAGACATTAATAATGAAATAGAGAATAATAAAATGTATGAAGGGGAAGAATTCCAGCAAACGTTGGTGCTTGAATACAATGGATTGAACAATGTAGTTAGAAATATATTTTTAAAAGAATGGGGAAAATTTGTAGCTTTAACTGATATAGAAAATTTAGCCAATATACCTCAGAAAGTAACCTTTAAGAACTCACAAAACACAAGATCTATAATAGAGAATAATAATAAAAATAAGATAGATAAAAGGAAAAACAAAATAGGTACATATAAATGTGGGCACTGTACCCAATGTACGTACATTATAAATACTGATAGAATATTTTTAGAAAGTAGAGGAAGATATGTAAATAGTGGGGAATACTACAATTGTGAATCTAAAGGCATAATATACCTAGCTATCTGTGAAAAATGTGGATCCTTCTACATAGGAAAGACCGAAAAGAAATTAAAAAGAAGGATCTATGAACATGTCTACGAAATTTCAACAGGAAAAGAAAGTAATGCCTTATTCAAGCACACTAAAGTTTGTTCTAACTACAAATATAAATTCTTAGTTTTAGAACAGGTAAAAAGTGATATTAGAGGGGGGCTATAGGAAGAAAAAAATTGAATTTAGAGAACTTTGGTGGCAGATCAATTTAGAAGCTGACAAAGCCCCTGTCTTGAATGATTGTATTTCCATAATACCTTTACTAAAATTGAGATCTGCAAAACTATGAATGTAATAATATGAATGTAATAATATGAGTGGCCAGGAGAGGGCACTGTTATTTAACAATATTAAACAAATGTGAATGAGATATATGGATTTATTTTTTCCTATGTATTATATTATTTCAAATAGCAGTTTTAAATGAATTAATTTTAATTGATTTTTAATAAATGTTTACTCTATTTATAACATTTATATTTAATATATTTAATATACTTAATAAGAAATGCATTTTATATAAATTTTTAACAAAGGGGTAATACAATAAGATAATTGAATTTTAATTAATGGTGAATTTTTATTGGTAGATAAGGGTGTGTTGTAGTATAAATTAAAGGTTTTAGGATATGCTGGTCATCTGATGAAGTCATTCCAATGACGAAAACGCATGTGAATGTATAGTGAAGGCGTTCATGATAAAGGAGTTACAAGTGTTTCTGTGTTTTTTGCAATAAAACTGCTTAATTTTGTGGCTTGGAGTCGTTCGTCGTGAATACTGCTTGGGTTTTTGGTTTTAGTGACTTTTTGGCAGTATTATCCATTTCTTCATTTTTTATTAGTTAAAATCCAGTTTTAAACTGGGAAGTTTTTTTATGTATTACGGTTTGATAAAGCAGTATTTAGGTGCGAAAGCACTTACTATTGCTTTGATCACATTTCTTTTTATTCTGTTTGCAATTAAACAACTTATTTTCTTAAGCAGTGGTTGTCAAAGTTTCCTGGATTCTTTTTCATTATTTGGTGTGATTCCTTCAACTTTTACCCATTTGGTGTCCTCTGGTTTTACTCAATGATCTCTGTAATATGCCTTTGAGTGAAAGAACATTGGTAGTGTGTGTTATATGTGTTTCTGTGAGAGAACGTTGGTGGTGTGGATTATATGTGTCTGTGTGAGAGAACATTGATGGTGTGTTTTATATGCATTTATGTGAGAGAACATTGGTGATGTGTGCTATATGAGATTGTGAGAGAGAACATTGGTGGTGTGTGTTATATGTGTTTGTGTGGGAGAACATTCGTGGTGTGTGTTATATGTGTTTGAGTGAGAGAACATTGGTGGTCTGTGTTACATACAGTATGTTTGAGTGAGATAACATTGGTGGTGCATGTTATATGTGTTTGTGTGAGAGAATATTGGTGATGCATGCTATCTGTGTTTGGTGATCTGTTTTGCATGTTTGTATGAGAGAACTTTGGTGATATGTGTTATATGTGTTTGCGTGAGAGAACATTGGTGGTGTGTGTTATATGTGTTTGTGTGAGAGAACATTGGTGGCTTGTATTGTGTATGTGTTTGAGTTGAGAGAACATTGATGGTGTGTGTTATATGCATTTAATTGACAGAACATTGGTGCTGTCTGTTATATGCATTTGAGAGAACATTGGTGGTATATGGCGTAGGTGTTTATGTGAGGGAACATTTGTGTTGTGTGTTATATGCATTTGTTTGAGAGAACATTCGGGGGTGTTCTATACGTTTGTTTGAGAAAACATTGGTGGTTTGTGTTATATGTGTTTGTGTGAGAGAACACTGGTTATGTGTGTTATATGCATTTAAGTCAGTGAACATTAGTGGTGTGTGTTATATGTGTTTATGTGAGAGAACATTAGTGGTGTGTGTTATATGTGTTTTTGTGAGAGAACATTGGTGATGTCTGTTATATGCTTTTTTTGAGTGAGAGAACATTGGTGGTGTGTATTATATGGATATGAGTGAGAGAACATTGGTGGTAGGAGTTATATGTGTGTGTGTGATAGAATATTGGTGGCGCGTTATCTGTGTTTGAGTAAAGGAACTTTGGTGGTCTGTATTTTATGTGTTTGTGTGAGAGAACATTGGTGGTGTGTGTTATATGCATTTGAGTGAGAGCACATCGGTGGTATGTGTTATATGTGTTTGTGTCAGGGAACATTGGTGGTTTGTATTATATGTGTTTGAGATAAGAAAACATTGGTGGTATGTGTTGTATGCATCTGAGTGAGGGAACATTGGTGGTGTGTGTTATATGCTTTTATGTGAAAAAACATTGGTGGTGTGTGTTATATGTGTTTGAGAGAACAGTGGTGCTGTGTGTGTTATATGCATTTGTGTAAGAGAACATTGGTGGTATGTGTTATATGTGTTTGTGTGAGAGAACATTGGTGGTGTGTGTTATATGTGTTTGTGTGAGAAAACATTGGTGGTGTGTGTTATATGTGTTTGTGTGAGAGAACATTGGTGGTGTGTGTTATATGTGTTTGTGTGAGAGAACATTGGTGGTGTGTGTTATATGTGTTTGTGTGAGAGAACATTGGTGGTGTGTGTTATATGTGTTTGTGTGACAGAACATTGGTGGTGTGTGTTATATGTGTTTGTGTGAGAGAACATTGTTGGTGTGTGTTATATGTGTTTGTGTGAGAGAATAATGGTGGTTTGTATTACACGTGTTTGAGTTAAGAGAACATCGGTGGTAGGTGTTATTTATGTCTGAGTGTGAGAACATTGGTGGTGTGTGTTACATGCGTTTGAGAGAACATTAGCAACAGATTAATCTTAATATGAGTTTTAATTATTTGAGACTACTGATTAAGTTTTTTGAACCTAGAGAATGTGCACTTACTGCTTCTCTTGAGAAACAACAGTTACAGCTATATGAACTGCTGCCAGCAGATGATGATGTTGACCTAGTGAAGTTATTGATAGTGTCAATACCTATAAACATGAGTTATAGCGAGTAATAAGAGAAAGAAATTATCTGGAAATGTAGAGGATTTCAGAAATAATAATGTATTCTCATGGCCACGTACCTCTGGTGCAGGACAAAAAACACCACCTGGTGATAAACAGCGCCAGCAATCCATTGAATCCCATATAAATAATGTCAGTTGTGAGACTGGTGATGTACATAGCCCAGCAGCACATAATTCAACAATCAGCACCTCCCAATAATGTGGATGGAACTTTGGGCACTAGTCATGGTTTTATGGTCATTGGCTCTAAGACAACAGAGAATTTGCAGGTGCTTGTTGTCAGTCAGAAAACCAATATGACTTTGTTGGAACCATTTTTTTCTCTTCCCCTACCAATAAAGACAATGGATATGAAAACCAGAGGTCAGTCCGGGAACAGAGCTCAATGGAAGTGGAAACACAGAACGAAGGAATGGACAGCATGTCCATAAAGAGAATCTGGGCAGTACAAAGTGGCCTTTAGTGTGGAATATTTCCAACAAGGTACTTTCTGATATTGAATGTTCTGTATTTAATACATGCTTGACATTTATTCTGGCCATAGAAATGATCATGCAGATAGTGTTATTGACTTATGGCTTTTTGCCAGACAATGTATGTTGAAATTGATATACAAATGTGAAAATAGTGACTCTAATACTATGACTTTTAAAAATCCTAGCATTTAAATACTTAGAAACTACTCAGTTTTAGCTGTATTTTTGAAGTTATGTGAACAAGATTTTTCAGATTTATTTATTGATAATAGCAGAAGGTCTGGTTTTAATAATTTAACTTTTGCAGTGTCAGACACTGAACTAATTGATGAGTGATGATTCAATAGCTATTTGGCCTGCAGATAAAGATGGGTTAATTGTTGTTATGAATTCTGATTATTATTTTAAAGCTGTGACAGGTATGTTGAGTGATGCTAGTGCATATATTAACATTTCTCAAACTGATGCTGTAAGTATGAGATCCTATTCTAGGGCTTCGTTGTACAATACTTGGCTTGAGGGGACAATGACTAAAGATTTGTATAAGTATTTTGTTATAGAAACACCATTGGTTCTGTGTTTCCAAGGATTACCTATGATTCATAATAATATGTTGATTCTCCCTTTTAGACCCATTGTTGTAGGGGCAGGGTGGCACACTAAGCCACTCTCTATTTATGTTGAAAGGTTGCTACAGTGCATCCCATATTGGATGGATATGGTTATGTACTGAGGGACACAGAGCATTTTTGAATTCTCTCTATTTGTTTAGCACGAGTGGTTTATATGTTGAGGGATGTATGTTAGTGGCCTTAGATGTGAGATCACGTTTCACAGTAATCCCAAATGAACAAGGAATCATGATAATAAAGAACTTTTTTATCACATTATAGTAGTTACGACCATGCTCATATTGAAAGCAACAGTAGGAGACACCAACACGATATAAGATCTTCACTATTGTCAAAGTCCAAACATGAAACAGCATAAAAGTCCAGAAATCACTTTAATAAAAAACGAATAAGCGCTTTCGCGTAGTGCAAAGCTACGCTTCATCAGATAAATTCACAAGAAATAGGCACTATTCATCATTTCTACAGTTTTTGCAGAATTTTTTGTTTTATTTACCTTGATGGCTGAATGTAAATTTAGCTATTGTTTTGAGTCCATAGCCTTGTTCTCAGCTTCTTAAAAGAGCATAGCAATTTTTGATAATAATATTCTAAGTATACGTTATATTAATACATATCATGTCTTACACATTTGTATATTTTTTTCTTAACATATGTGATGTCTTACATCGTTCATATGAATTTACTGTTTATGCATACATATTTTTTTCTGTACTTAGTATTTAATAGAACTTTTTAAAATATATTCAGTGTGTTCACACATATGTGTTTTTTCCGTAGATGTATTTGATCATCTTAGTTTATTTCAATCTGCATTATGTAATATGGTGATTGATGTAGCGTATAGTTACATTTTTTAGTTTTAAAGGAGTGTGTTTGCTCTTTAATGCTCAGCTCCGTTCACTTCCTTGTTTTATGTAGTCATCACGTGACCTACAGGCAACAACATGTCTGCCGAACAATGTATTTACTTGCGACATTGCCTTTGGTTTCTATTGCATTTTGATGCTGGTTGGGACTAATTTATTACAAGATTGTCTACTTTGTCCTATCGCTATATTGGGTTTATGCAGTATTAAGTTCTTGGTCGAAATGGATTATACTGGGGCTTTCAGGATTTGATATCAGGTATGGTTATTTACTAACATGTTTGTTTTTAAAGCGGATCTATCCGTTGTCCTTCTACGTATCTGCTTATAGTTTGTTTTATTGCTTTGTATGTATGGAGCTCTATATATATTTCTATAACGGAAATATTTGTATCTGTTGCTATATGTTATTGAATATCAAAGGGCTCCTATGAAGTTCCATGTCTGATGAGTTCTGTTATGTATGTATTATGGCTTATTTGTTGCACTATGGTTTTACAATTTGAATGGTTCTACAGGTAATACTGAGAAAGAGTTTGTTTAACATTAGTGCATTTATACTGGGTCGTATGTTTTGGCAATGTCAACTTGGTTTCTTCTGTTTTGGGTTTGAATTCTAAATTTATATTTGAACTGATTCAACAGGGGATTGTATGGGATGTGACCTATGCGTGTGCCGACTAGGTTTGTTTCCGGATGTGTCTCCTTTGATACCTGTGAGATGTATTGATTCAGTATATCTTTGCCGGTTCATCAGTTTTTACTATTGAAGCTTGCTGCTGTTGCTACGGAAGTAGTGCATTCAGTTTCTGGTCTCTGGAGAATGAGACACGAGACTATGCTGTATGTACAGAATTTTTGTTCTGTCGTTTTTATGCACATCTTTTATTACATCTATTTTTATTATTTTTTAAGCCGTAAGGCTGATCATTTTAGTAGTAATCATTGATTGGTAGGTAAAAAGACTGAAATACAGTTCACTAATTCAATTATTAATTTATTGGCTAACTATCCCGCCAAAATGGATTGTATTTAAGTCTGTATTATTTCTTGTGAATTTATCTGATGAAGCGTAGCTTTGCACTACGTGAAAGCGCTTATTCATTTTTTATTAAAGTGATTTCTGGACTTTTATGCTGTTTCATGTTTGGACTTTGACAATAGTGAAGATCTTATATCGTGTTGGTGCCTCCTACTGTTGCTTTTACATGCTCATATTGAGTTGCTTAGTTATTTACTTGAGATGATTCTGAAACCTAAAGTTTTTGTTTTTGATGAACAATATTTTCATCAGTGTTCTGGCATAGCTATGGGCACTGTGTGTGCCAACAGCTATGCCAATGCAGTCCCAGCATGGTGGGAGACACAATTTGTTATGAAATCAGAATGGTGGGGTATATGTATTCTCTTCTTTAGGTTTGTGGATGACCTCTTTTTGATATGGTGTGGTACTGAGCAAGATTTGCATGAATTACTGGAATATCTACATGGTACAGCCTCATTTTTGGAATTCACTATGAAGTCACCTCTGTGTGAGATTGACTTTCTTGATGTAAAGGTTGATGTAAAGGTGTTTAAGACTCAGGACAATAAGCATTTATCTAGGCTGTTTAGAAAGGAATGTTATCTCTCTGCTTATGTACATCGGAATAGTATGCACCTCTCACATATATTTTGAAATGTTATTAAGGGGCAAGCCATGAGGGCATCACAACTCCATGTTGATGACTTCAAGAATAGTATGTGTGTTTTATGCAGTGATTTCATGAAGAGGGGGTACAAAATTGAAGAAACAGAAAGAGTATTAAGGAAACCACTATGTTAAGGAATAATAGGGCTAAACTTTCTTTCCTACACCACTAAAAGATAATGTTAGGAGTACTAAGGCCAGTAGCACAGTGAGAGTTCCCTTCACTTTTAGTAGTGATACAAATGGATGTAGGAACACCATTTCTAAAAAACTGGCACAGTCTACTTATGGATCCCTCTATATCTGAGATAGTTGGGGGTGCCTATTTTTTATTACCAGAATGAGAAGAATCGGAAAAAGCTACTTTGTTACCCAAAAAGGCAATATAATAGGCATTTTCGGTGAGGTACCCATAGATGCAGAAAGTGTATTTTTTTTTCTGAGTATTGATGTAACATTTTTTCATCCTGATATGGGGCAGGAGTTTCACTTTTCTACGTCAGCTGAATGCAATACCATCAATGTGGTCTACCTCACTTTTTGTGAAGTATGTTGTTCATTTTATGTTGGCAAAACAATCTGTTTAAAGAAAGAGTCAGAGACCATTTTTACTGTATACGTAAAGGGAACATGGTTAGTACCCTAGCAAAGCATGTTAATACATTTGGAACTAACCACACTTTTAAGTTTATAGCTACAGATGTGGTGGGGACTGACATTAGAATGGGGGATGTAGAAAATGAGACCTAGTTAAAGCAGATTAGATGGATAATCTCACTGCAGTCCATAAGGGCCATGGATTAAATGAACATATCCCTGTACACTCGGTTTTAAAATCCAGGGGTTTGAGGAAGAAGTATTTTCTGCACACTTATATGATGTTTTTAATTTTCAGATTTTTTTCTTTTGTGTATCTCTTAGTAGTATGTTTTTGTTTCATGTTTTATAGATTCAGGTAGTTGTATCTTTAAATGTGTTATTCCTATCATTGGTTAGCTGTGTAACAGGTAGTGATGCAATTCTATTTAAATGCAGATGTTGTATGTTCTCACTTTTGGTGTGAAGAAGCTATTTTATGTAGCAAAAGTGATTACCACTTTTACTATTAAATATGCTCATTTTTATGTGGTGGTGGTTTTACTCGATTGTGTTTCTGTGTAATGTGTGATTTTTATTGATTATATTTGTTTGACTTGAGAGAACATTGGTGGTGTGTGTTACATGCATTTGACTAAGAGAACATTGTTGGTCTGTGTTATATGTGTTTGAGTGAAAGAACATTGGTGGTGTCTTTATTTTTGTTTATGCGAGAGAACATTGGTGGTGTGTGTTATATGGTTTGAGTGAGAGAACATTGGTGGTGTGTGTTATATGTGTTTGTGTGAGTAAACACTGGTGGTGTGTATTATATCTGTTTGAGATGAGAGAACATTGGTGGTGCATGTTTTACGTGTTTGTGTAAGAGAACATTGCTAGTGTGTGCTGTGTTTGAGTGAGGGTTTGGTGGTGTGTATTGTGTGCATTTGTGTGTGAGAGAACATTGGTATTGTGCATTATATGTGTTTGAGTGAGAGAATATTGGTGTATATTATATGCATTTGTGTGAGATAACAGTGGTGATTTGTGTTGTATGCATTTGTGTGAGAGAACATTGGTGGTGTGTGTTATATGTATTTGTGTGTGAGGACATTGGTGCTATGTGTTATATGCTTTTGAGTTCGAGAACATTAGTGGTGTTAGTTTTATGCATTTGAGTGAAAGAACATTTGTGATGTATTTTATATGTATTTGAAAGAGTGAATATTAGGGTTCCTGTTATTTAATCGACCATCCTAAATGTCGAGTGTTGGAAGAGCGAATGGGGAAGTTCGAAAAATAGAAATTTCGAAGCCGTGGAAATTCTAATTCTTTCTTGGGAAAGAATTTGGTTGACTGTTTCCGTGGCTTCGACATTTTCTGTACTGTGGTGCGAATGTTTCGGATCGGGTTAAGGTAAGTGTGTGAGTGTGACAGACGTTGGGGTTAAGGTGCGGGTAAGGTAAGTGTGCGATAGTGATGGACTTTAGGGTTAGGGCGCAGGTAAGGTAAGTGTACGAAAGTGATGGACATTAGGGTTAGGGCGCGGGTAAGGTAAGTGTGCGATAGTGACGGACTTTAGGGTTAGGGCGCGGGTAAGGTAAGCGAGCGATAGTGACAGACTTTAGGGTTAGGGCGCGGGTAAGGTAAGTGTGCGATAGTGACGGACTTTAGGGTTAGTGCGCGGGTAAAGTAAATGTGCGATAGTGACGGACTTTAGGGTTAGGGCTTGGGTTAAGGTTAGTGCATAGATAGTTGTGTATGTAAGGTGTAGTGTAGGTTTATTAGGTGTTTGGTATGCTTGTGTTGTGTGTGTTTTTCGGAACAGCAAATTTTTTCCCTGGGAAAAAATTTGCTGTTCTGGGGTTTCGTTGTTGTCATATAAACTTTCAAATTCGAACATATGGTGTTCGAAATTTTAGAAGTTCGATTATATGACATAGACCCGAATATTAGAGGTGCGTGTTAGTTGTCTGCATGTGAGAGAACACTGGTAGTGAGTGTTATATGCATTTGAGTGTGAAAATGTTTGTGGTGTGTGTTATACATGTTTCAGTGAGGGAACATTAGTGGTCTGCCTTATATGCGTTTATGTGAGAGAACATGATGGTGTGTATTACATGCTTACATGCTTTTGTGTGAGAACATTGGTGGTGCATGTTATATGCATTTGTGTGTGAGAACATTGGTTGTGTCTTATATGCGTTTGAGTTAGAGAACACCGGTGGTGTGTGCTATATTCATTTGAGTGAGACAACATTGAGATGTGTGTTATATGTGTTCAAGTGAATGAGCATTAGTGTTGTGTGTTATATGTGTTTGTGTGAGAGAACATTGGTTGTGTATGTTGCATGTATTTTTGTAAGACAACATTGGTGGTATGTGTTATATACATTTGAGTGAGAGAACATTGCTGATGTGTGTTATATGCATTTGAGAGAACATTGGTGTTGTGCATGGAATGTGTTTGTGTGAGAGAATATCGGTGGTGTGTGTTATCTGTGTTTGAGTGAAGGAACTTTGATATTTTTTATTATATGTGTTTGTGTGAGAGAACATTGGTGGTGTTTGTTTGAGTGAGAGAACATTGGTGGTGTGTATAATATTTGTTTGAGTTAAGAGAACATTGGTGATGTGTTATATGTGTTTGTGTGAGAGAACATTGGTGGTGTGTGTTACTTGTATTTAAGTGAGAGAACATTGGTAGAGTGTATTATATGTGTTTCTGTGAGTGAATATTGGTGGTGTGTGTTATATGCACTTCACTGTGAGAACATTGGTGGTACATGTTGTATGCTTTTGAATGAGAGAACTTCTGTGATGTGTGTTATATACGTTTTTGTGAGAAAATTAGTGTGGTGTCTGCTATATGTGTTTGTGTGAGAGAATATTGGTGGTGTGTGTTATATATGTTTGTGTGAGAGAGCCCTGGTGGTGTGTATAATATGAATTTGTATCCGAGAACATTGGTGGTATGTGTTATATGTGTTTGAGTGAGAGAATATTGATGGTGTGTATTATATGCATTTGTGTGAGAGAGCATTGGTGGTGTGTGGTTTAAGTGAGAGAGCATTGCTGGTGTGTGTGAAATGTGTTTGTGTGAGAGAAAACTGGTGTTGTGTGTTATATGCTTTTGTATTAGAGGACATAGTTGGTGTGTGTTATGTGCTTTTGTATTAGAGAACATAGGTGGAGTGTGTTATATGCATTTTTGTGAGAAAATATTGCAGGTGTGTGTTATATGAGTTTTCATGTGAGGACATTGCTATTTGTGTTATATGCTTTTGAGTTAGAGAACATTGGTGGTGTATGTTATGTGCATTTGAGTGAGAGAACATTGGTGATGTGTGTTATATGCATTTTAGTGAGTGAACATTAGTGCTGTGTGTTATATGTATTTGTGTGAGAACATTGGTGGTATTTGTTATATGTGTTTGAGTGACAGAATATTGACACTGTCTGTTATATAGTAATCCAAACAGCAGCAGGTGCTGGTGTGAAGCGGCCAAATACCAAAGCTGAAACGGTATGCACCAACTGAATAGTAAGATGAAAGGAAACCTTTCACTAAATTCACTCTTTAGACGACAAAACTTCCAAACTTCCAAATAGAAATCACCACGCTAACTCTAGCAATGTGGAGCAGTAAATCCTTTAATCACAGTGAGCGCCATGCGGCTTCTTCAGACTGTATTACAATAATGAAGACTCAAACAGTTAACTTTATAACATATTCCCTCATCCCATTGGTTAAAAATGTCATTACACATATTCAATCAACAAAACACAAAAACAGTTGATCTGACAGAATGCATTCATGCAATGCAAGCCTTCGTTATATACACAAAGTATACACAGATACCAAATGAACATCACCCATATATAAGAATTAGTAAAAAAGGGGGAAACAAGTGCAGTAAATACTAAATAAAAACATTTCAAGAGTGTGTTACATGGTCCTACTCAAGGTAGAATAACAGGCAAACATTATAATGGGACCACTCAATATAGCAACATAAAAATATTTTCACATTTAACTAACCTACGCTTAGAACGCTAATCATGTGTATAAAAAGTAAGCCTATACTTACTACTCTAAAACCATCAAATCCTTAAAATGCATCAAACAATGCTGCTTCTTCTACTTACAAACAGCTACACTATCAAAACACCGAACCACGTCGCTCCTGAGAATGTCGTCATCGTAGACTTAAAGGGGACGACAATCATGTGTCAGGCATTTGAAAATCGGGCTCTGTAGTGGATGAATCCACCTCAGATAGAGAAAAAAATGTATATATACACAACTGTATTGAAGTTAACTAACTTTAAAATTAAAATTTAAAATTTGATTCTTCCTGCTAAAAAATCACACACAGGATGCAGACAGTTGATTAACAAACGGTATTATGGATGTAGACACTGTACATTCAAATGCGCTACACACTCTTGAAATGTTTTTATTTAGTATTTACTGCACTTGTTTCCCCCTTTTTTACTAATTCTTATATATGGAGTGATGTTCATTTGGTATCTGTGTATACTTTTGTGTATATAACGAAGCGGCTTGCATTGCATGAATGCATTCTGTACGAGATCAACTGTTTTTGTGTTTTGTTGATTGAATATGTGTAATGACATTTTTAACCAATGGGATGAGGGAATATGTTATAAAGTTAACT